>NW_010972598.1:15224789-15318049 GCF_000737465.1 Haliaeetus leucocephalus | reverse complement strand
ACTCTTAACCTCAGCAGTATACTTTGTACAGGTAAGAAGATAATTTAAACAAAGTGGGGTTTAGAATATGTCCAGCCCCAGTTCAGTAAACTCCTTGGAAAAAGGTGGTTGGAAATATTTTGTTTAAAAAAGTGAACCCTTCACCCTGAGCTTTTCATTTCAGACATGGAGCGGATGCATGGAATATCCATGTGTATGTGTGCCTATTGTAAAGAGTTGGAATATGGGTGCACAGTACAGCTTTGTACTTGGAACACAGCAGAAATGGGACCTGAGCTTCCTCATGGTAGATCTCATGCCACTGAATACAGGGCTATTCGTATAAGGGTAGGCACAATCATATTTGTACAGAAGAATGTAATGTTAAACACTTTGTTACCCCTTTATAAAATTATACAGTTTCAGTGACTCACATGCTTGTTGTTGCTCAGCTTTGTCAAAACTACTGCTGATATGTTTTTGAGATTTAATATTGTTGTGATGATAAATGCTTTTGTAATAATAATTATTGTGAACAATTATTCTCTTGGAGATAATCCCTCCTAATATTGAACCAGTCACAAATTTCATCTACTTCAAAGGAGGATTTTTGTGAAAAAGATCCAAGTGTGACTCAGAGTATTTAGCACTAACATTTTGGAATTTATCCTGCAACAATTTCAGGCTGCTGTAAATACCCCTGCTTCCCAGTCATGCACTTGGAGTCTCTCATATCTAATGGTTCTTCTCCTATGCTCTCATCAGACAGCTGTGCCGTAACTTTATATAACTTGATGAGACTGTTGACTTGCATTTGAGTTGTGAATGAGAGAATATTGCCCCTTCAACATTTTACATGTGCCTCTCACCCTTGTAACAGAGCACTTCTCTCTTTCCCATTTGAGTAGGCATATGGAGTGAAGTCACTGCCAAAAGTGAAATTTCACCCATGCAGTCCTGACCCATTTGGCATTTTTACTCTGTAATCCCTACATAAATCAGTAATAGTAATAGTTCGCTAGCTGCCAAGAAGGACTCAAAGTAATTTTAAAACTGTCGAGCCTTAACAGTTTTATGAGAAAGTGATGCATATACTTACAGTGAACTTCATTTTGATGGTAGGCAAAGCACGATCTGCTGGTAATTGATGTGTACTCTTTTTATACAGTAGTATCCCACAGTTAAGTCTTAAAATGGGTTTACCTTATTGGCATGTGCCCTGTGTTCACAGAATCGTGGCAGGTTTCCTGGGGAAGTGCTCTGATAAGAGGAGGCTTTGATACCAGCCTGATTGAATTTATTACATACAGGAAGATGAAAGAAAACTTGTCATGTTAAGTTCAATGTATTTTATAGTAACTTTTAAATGAAAAAAAAAAATCAGAACCAAAGAATAGATGTCTAATAAAATTTGTAGTGACTCTTTGTGCCTATGTGGCAAAGGACTCAGCCTAATATTTTACCTATAGCTGATACCATCTTTTAAATCGATGGAGGTAGTAATCTTGCTATGTTAAAAATGTTAAGTCAGTCCCCAGAAATCATGAGGCTGGTTCTAAATTGTTAACCTTCCTTTCTGAGCTCATTCAGTTAGGATCTGCTTTCCAGTCTTCAGGCATGGCCTATGCATCTTCACAGAGCCTCTTCACAAAAGTGGTACCTTATTATGGACTAAGGCCTAATTCTAGAAAGGGAGCATAAACTGGAGATAACAAAAAATGAGTAAGGGAGGAGCAGAAACAACAGGAATTTTATGTGAACTATTATTTAGAAAGTAGATTTTTAAAGTCTTCTGAATTTGATAATTATATACAGAGCCACAGCTTGGGAGCTTATTTGCCTTGTTTGTTGCAGAAACTTGGCAAAATGGTTTTTTTGGGTTTTTTTAAGGGTCCAGTACAAATGTCCAAGTCTCTTTGCCCAGGAATATTGTCCATTGCTGTTTAATAAACTAAGATATATAGAGAGCCTCAGACAATTTGGATTTGTTTCTTAGCTGTGCCTGTTACAGAAGAAGCACTTTGAGAGGTGTTCATTTACCTACTCCAAAAGCACTTCTTATTTAATAGCAGCTCTATCAGTCCCTCTGTATACTAATTGTGCACTTCAGTATGGGTTTGTGCATTTAAGTTTGCTTTTTGTTGCCAGAATGGCATAATAGGGACTCAGTGTCATTATAAACTAATGTCTCTGAACAAAGTTCTCCACTGTCATCAATTGCTGAGGATCATTGCTGCAGCTGTTATTGGAAAAGCCAGGGAATCTTACTTTAGTTGAGAAGGTGGGGTCCAATTCTCATTTACACGGGTCAGGGCCACACTGTCGTTCTGCTACGAACTGATGCCTTGCTCGGACTATATAAGTGTAGAGGAGGTGTAGCAGTCTGCCAGCACTGAGTGGAGAGCTGGTTTTGATCTATTTTGCACCCACTTCGCAATTTGCATGAGGTGTAAAATACGGTGAATGAAAGTAATAAATTACTAAGGGAAAAGACTTACAGTTCTTCTAATAGGACTGATTTGTGGTTGCCAAATGGAGACAGGTATGTCCTTAGCCTCCAAGATGCACATAAAAGTCTTATTTTGTGTGTCATGAAATGCTCTCATGTCTCTGGAAATTTAATTAATTGACTGTTTTTTAAGAAAGGCATTGAGAAACTGAACTGTATAATGCTAATCCCTGCAGTGTCGTTAGCAATGAGTTGGAAAGCAGTTTTGTCCATTTCTTCCAACAACTGTAGCCAATTTGGCCATTACAGTAATGTGTCACACTTGGAAGCCTGAATCTCCAAATCTTCCATCAACTTCTGATTGCTTGAGTAGTTTGTATGGCAAACACACGCAGCTAGAGCATTTGACATTAAGAATAGCTTACAAAACTAATTACAATAGTAAAGCCAGGAAAAAGGGCAGGGAGGGGTGCTTTTACTGTGTAAGACCCTGTTCTTTTTCCAGTACAAGTTTGTCTGTGTCTCATTTTTAAAGCTCTGCTCAACTTATTCTGTTTCTGTACTAAATTCTTGTACACTGTGCAGCAAACTCCCAAGGCTGAGCGCTGTTCCAGTTTTAACCCTTTTCTCAAATTAGCATTTCATTTTGTGCACACTTAGATTTTCATGTGTTTTTTCTATGCCTCACTCTCTAGCAAGAATAAAACTGCTGAAATTACTTCTGGATTCATCTTTGAAGCTGGATTTATTTCTTTAACTGTGGCATGTGATTAATTCTGCTTGACCTGACCTTGTGCCACACAGATTTTTCTAGACTGCGTCACCCTGTCTTTATCTAGTGTGTGCATGCCCAGCTGAATGCAAATGGAAGCATAGAGAATTTTGTTGATTTTTTGAGGTGTTGCTTCATTCTTTACTTTTCTCCCACTACCTGCTCACTCCCTGACAAAGTATATATTTATGAAAAGTACCTGGGGAAAAAAAACTGTGAGTCACTGGGAGAGTTTTATTATGATAGTATAATCTCACCTTAACTTGATTGAATACGTCTCCCTTAGTGTTAAAATTCCTGTTTGGTAATCAGACTTGAACTGAAATTGTACAATTATTCTTTTCACTTGATGTTCAAGGTTATTTTGTTTAAATTATTTTTAGTGGATGATAGTGCCAAATAATCGGTCAAATTCTTCTGGCAATTTTACATACATAGATTAAGACTAATTCTGTACCTTAAAATCATGTTTCATCATGTAAATTATAATGTATTTGAAAATACTTGGCTTTATGAAAATAACAGAGAAATTAAGTTTCCTGTGACAATAAATGTTGCTGTGTTGTAACAACATATTACTTGTTCTGAATGTTACTCAAATTCCATTTTCTGCTGGCTTCCCTGTTATGACCAACCTGACTGCAAGTGTAATAGTTGAAGAAAAAGTGATTTTATTTGGGGAAAAGTTTGAGAGTCTTCACCTAGATTAAAAGTATGGAAAGCAAGAAGACTATTTGAGAATGTGGGCATCATTGTGAAATTTCATGTTCACTAAGGGGTTCTGACTCATGGCTTCCCAAGCTAAACCTCACTCTGGCTGAGGACTGGTGAAAGTGCAATTAGAGCAGGTTATAGCCCTTCTTATGCAGCTCTTTACTTCAGTTACTTATTATAGAAGGGTGCTTAGAGGACTCTGGAGTAGTCATGGGTAGTCTTGCCTCCAAGTGCCTGTGTGCTAATTTGGGGTATTAATGGGAGATGTGTGATTAACTGTGGGGGAAAAGGTCTCCAAAAAGCAAGGCTTTCCTATATCTATAGTGTATCTAGGGTTTGCCTGAGACAACTAGGAGTATGTTTGTTCTCTCTTGCAATAGTGTTAATTAGTCAAATGCTTTTTAGGGATTAATTTTTAATTTTCAACCTTGTCTGATCAGATCAGCACAATTCAGTCAGTCCAATGTAAGGTGAAAATCATGAGATCGTAGCTATTGTTGTAATTCTCCTTCGCTAAATAGCTGTCGATTTCATGTGTTGCTCTGCTTTTACCTGTGCCTAGGCATATTGATGCTTAAGAAAGCAGAAGCTCATGTTTCTTGGGTGTTTTGAAAAAGAAATAAGTATCTGAAGACATAATGACTAATGGAAAGTTAATTTAAGCTTTAGTTCAAGAGCATTTAAAACTTATTAAAGCTTTTTGTTTTAGCTTGTGGTGCCTGAACTCTGTTAGATTCCTGCTATGAAAGGCTTGACTGCTGAAATCTACTCTGAGTATTTCTGACATATCTGTAATCTTAGAAACAAAGAATTCTTTGAGAAGAAGGGACAGAGCCAGCTTTTCAGAGGAGGGTAACATTAATCTAATCTAATTAGTCTAATCTAACTGGGCTTGTCACAATTTGATATCTGTTTATATGTATTCTGACATATTGCTTAGCAGCACAGCTTTGTTTCACTTGAGATAACATTTTCCATGCAGACTTAGGTGGAATAAAGCACATGCATGCAATTTTGGTTCTTTTTCATTGAGTCTTATTTGTTGAGAGACATTTCCATACAATCTTTCACCTTTTTTCCCCGATGACTGAGATGACAGAAATGTGTTGGCTATTAGGTTGAGTTCTCGTTTTATTAGAAGGGGATAGGTCTTGATTATGACATTCTAGTAGAAAGAGTGTGATTTGTCAAGGTTCCAGCACTGGCTGATGTGGAATCACAGATGAGTCGTCCAGGAGAGTTCGCAGCCATAGGATAGATAACACTTCTCATGGCAGCATAGTGTGGCATCGACATCTTCATAAAATACAGAAAACAGTGGTAGCTTTAAAGGAGGAATCCCCATCCTGCTCCTTTTGTTTTATGACCTTGTTTGAACCACACATACTCTGAAGTTTCATGTCACTCCTTTTTATGAGGAGGTTAGATGTTACCCAGATTGTCTTGTGAAGCACAGTTGTTATTCCTAATTATGTTACTAATTTCAGTGCATGTGTTGTATACATCATGGTAACTATTCAAAAATAAGCAGCACCTCTTCTAAGAGTTTGTGCATATATTTAGTTGGAAGAAATAGCTGAAGAATTCATCTGTTTGGTGGCTGGTGTGTAGGCCACCATGACATAGGTATTTCTTTTCAGGATTTGTCTGCAGACTATCAGGCTGTTAGGGATTATATTTCAGAAGACAAAATGCAGTTTGTAGAATGAATAGCAGAGTTATTCCTGATGCCATTTAATTCTGGACAATATCCTGTTAAATACTTAAAAAATTGAACCAGCAAGAGTGGGAACACCTCTGAAGTTTAAACTGGTAAATAATAGCCATTTGTAGCATGATTGATTTTACAAAAGCTGACTTAACTGAGTGCTCATAAAATATTGGGGTCAGGTTATCTGTGCCAACCCAAAATTCAGATATGAGGCTTACCACAGTGTGGCATGTAGATATGGACTTGTTTGAGTCATGAAGGAAAGTTCTGTCAAGTGTTTCCCACACCTCCAGCAAGATATAAAAGTTGAAGGTCTCTGGGACTTTCCTGCATTCTTACTTTCTGCAGCCTCTTGTTCTTATCTGAAAGAAAAATGAACGGATTTGTGAGTATATCCATTTTTATTGAACTTCTAAAAGTTTCTTATTTGTAAAAAAACACAAAAAGAGAAGATGCTCAAGTGGTACGGTACTGGGACTAATGTGATCTGTGTGCTGTTTCTCTGGGTTGTTCAGTGGGAAATGTGCATTTCTTGGGTGTAGAGTAATCCCCTTAGAGTTAGTGGAAGCATCATTTGAGCTAAGAGTGCAGAACTTGATCACAATCGAGAAAGGGGATTTAGTTATGATTTAATAATTACAGTTGTAGAGGCAAATCAAGAAGTAACATGGCATCAAGGAGGGAATTCTGAAAAATACAAAGAATGTAATGATTAAGTTATCGTTCTGCTTTTTCAGTTACAGGCAAAAGAGAGCAGAGAGCCTAATAGCAAGAATTTTACAATGAAGAATTGTAATTGTTTTCAACTAATACATGTGTTAAGCGGGTAACTTTGCAAACAGATGCTACAGCTGCTTCCCTCAATTCATTAACAGTTTTGTGGTGTTGGTTTTTTTTGTGGCACTGCCTGGTGTTTCTGTTGAGTGAGAACGCTTATTCCTTTTACAGGCTGCAGTTCTTGTTTTGCTGGGCGTCTTCTGGACTCAGACTTCTGCATTGGATGTAAGTAGACTGATAAGCTTTCCAGTGTGTGTACTCATTTAAAATGTATTGGATCCCTGGGCAGGGGGCAAATGTAATAGGAAGAAAAGCACAGAAGACAGTAACAAGTTGCTTATTGCCAAGTGTAGAGAAAAATAGCATTTGCCAAAGGTGACAATCATATAAGCCAAGGAGGCGGTTCTGCGCAGGAGCACAGTAACAAGAAATTTGGGGAGGTATAGGTTCCCTTAGCTCAAGCTAAAATTTGGAGACTGTCGCGGTCTCCTGCCAGTCCCTGCTGCCACACGATGACTGGGATGCCCCATGTTGTTTTTCTTCAGCCTGCAGTGAGGGCTTGTCCCTTCCTTTCTCACCCTGATGCACTCTTACATAATTATTCTCTACCTCAAGACCTACCTGAGACTGCTAGAGAGTTGTTAAGGGATTTAGTATTTACATAAAGCAATTAGACTTGTTTGTTTGAGAGAAACCATTTGTTTAGATTGCACCTTTTAAAGGTGTAAGCCAGATGATGAAAAATGATTTTGTGTTTTTTACTGAAGACCTTTGTACTGCAAGAACCTGGCAATGACTATGTCACTGGGACTATGACTATCCACAATGAGAACAACATCGTTGAAGTCAATGTCCGTTCTGGCCTGTACTCCTCCAATACTATTTTTGACTACTCACGTGTAAGTAAATCTAAGAATCTGCCTAGACTTAATCTCTGAGGAAGTTTTTAAACTCAGAAATTATTTTAGTGTATTCTTGCCATAAGTTGTCCTGAAACACTGTTTCTTTGAAGACTCGCATCACCTTTCCTTCTCTTAGGCCATCTCTTTGTTTCACACATATGATGGTGTAGTTTAAAAGACTTGTCATGAAACCTGTGGTGGCAGGTCATGAAAGTGAGAAGAATGTCACTGACCTCAGAGAGGTCAGAGTTGAGAATGGGCTGCCATCACCCATGTATAGCAAACGCAGCAAAAGTCTGTCAGAAAAGATAAATTTTGAGTGTTACAGACAGATGCTGGTGTGGGCAGGTTGCTTCTATTCCCCAAAGGTGACAATGTAAATGCAGAGTCATTCCACAATAGCAGTCTGGGTAGCCACTTCATGTTTCTTCTAGACTGTCCTAAGGAGTAGAGGGAATCAACTAATATTAGTGGTAGCCATTTTTAATTAACTATAATTTTCTTTTTTAATCACAGGGGTATATTGCAACAAGGTTATTGTCACGAAGTGCCTGCTTTATCTTGAAAATAAACAAGGAATACATCCCAGAGCTGGAGGAAATTGGACGCCTGGCTTTTGAAAGACAGGTGACTTTGTAGCAAAACCTGTACCGCATACAAGAAAGGCTACTGGATAAGAGTTGTGTGGTGTGATAGGAGCCCTCTATTAAGCCTTTAAGAACGGCTCTTCTTAGGAATGTCTTTTACTGCATTAGCAATGATGAAGCAGATCTGACAAGACAGAACTTCAAGGGAGTATCATATAGAACATTCTTTTAAGATAATGAACAATCATGGCCCCCGCTGCGGTTTTACAGTGGATTGTCATTGTGACTAGAACTGTAAGATCCCTTGTCCTTGGAAGCAGTGTAATTTGACTATTTTGAGGTGATCGCAATATGAGTTCAGACAGGCTTTTCCTTTCTTTTTTTCATTGTCATGCTGATAGTTTGAGCTTGACATAACTTGAAATAATTTTGTTTGCAGAATAGAATTTAGAAATCGATTTACTTTGACCAGACTTTGACTTGACTATTCAGGCAAAGATTTCATGAAGGTGGCTGGAAGTATTGCCTGAAGATAAACTTGATTTCTGGCCCATTTTATGATAGCCTAACAGTAGTGCATTTAGAGCAAACCTTAACTGCCAATTAACATAACTTATTATGATAGTAATACAGCTCAATTTTGCTATGTTGGCAGAATTAGTATCTAGTGAACTTTGCTCCTGAATAGATTGAAAAAACTTATTTTTCTTTAAAAGCGTGTAGCTTCTGTAGCTAATGGTTTGTGTGAGGCAAAGGAAGGTGATTTTAGATTTTGGGATTTTCTCAAAGGGTGTCCTAGTAGAATGAAGCCAAAGCTACATTACTGATGATGTCTAACATTTTCTTTTTAGACTATGAAGAAAATATACTCTCCAAATAATGTGTGGGTACAGTTTCAATCTGGCCATTCCGTGTTTGGGAATATCAAAGACTGGCTTCTCTACGGTAAAGACATTGAACAACTCTGCTCAGGTCTGCCTCTCTACAAGCTTGTAAAGACTCAACGTAAGTTATGAGATCAGAACATTATGCTTCTGTTACAGTGCATAAGCACCATTCTGTCCTTTAAACCTAAGTCCACGTGGCACCTTTGAGGCAGGAACACATTGCCCTGTTTTAGAGAGGAGGAGTAAACTACCTAACAGGATTTAAAGGGTAGGGCTCTGGGATGCTTTGGAAAAATCTGATAAAGCACTGTTTTTCATCATTAGGCATCTAAATATCTGGAACAGCTGTCCCAAAGTGGTTTGCCTGGTGTCAGAGGAAGCCACTGTGTAGCAGCTGTACCCAACTTATGCCCTGATGATATAATGGTCCTACAAGGCATCTACCAGTATGCCAGTATGCTCCCTGCCGTATGTGGGTTATGGGAAAGGAGGAGCACAAAGGTGATTTAAAGCTGTACAGACATTTCCTCCCTTTGAGTTACACCATAAAAGTTTTACACAGTATCCACTGAGACCAACAGGAGCCTCCAATAGGACCATAACTGGGGATTGAAATTTGTGTATTTAGCAGACTTTTCCTTGCTGGATACAGGGATCTTGTCACTGATAATATCTTTTTCTTGTTGTTTGGTTTTTTTAGCACCACTGAGTGCTCATGGCTGTGCCAATGCAGGAATTCCAACCATTTTGGGCATTAAAATCTGTGAAAAAATCAATTAGGCTGGATATTGACAATTCTGCTGCATGAAAATGGCTTGTTTCTGTGCATGCTTTTGTGATGGTCGCCACGTTCTCCAACTGGAACAAAACTCGGTGTTAGACTCAACTTGCCTATCCTAAGCTTTGAGTGCAACAAACCCATTATATACAAATAAAGATAATGCAGTGATTAAAATGCTTTGTCTTTTTTTCTTCATCCAAAAGCAGAACAGAAATAAAGTGGGCCTTGCTAATTTCCTACAGAATAGATACCTTTCCCTTTGGTGCATTCCTGTGCTCAGGCTGCAACATGACCTAGACGTTGGTATAGGCTTGATGCCAATGAAGAAACAGTAACAGAATAGCTTTTTCCAGTGGAGAACTTGCCTTTGGCATCAGAGCCCCTTTAGGTGCTGACTCACCTTACCTACTATGTCACCAACATTTGCAAAGAAGCTTGAATTCTGCAGGGCCAGGGAAAATTTGTAGCAATTTCAATAGGTCAGAGCGCCTTTTGTTGCAGGCGTTTTTCAAACCAGCATAGAGACTGTCCCAGTCCTAAAAAGTTTGTAACCCAGAATAAAATTATCTTTTCACACAATGCCAGTGTAAAAAGAGCTGTGACCGCTTGCTGAGTGCCCCACATATGTTGGAGAGTAGTTTGTGTCAGGAGCTGATTGAAATAAAAGATGAGGCAGCATTGGTGCTGCCTGCCTGCTCTCCTGGTAGATCTTGGTGAATGGTTGAATTCACACATCTTTTCCATCTGTGCTTGGAAGGACTGTATATTTGGGGGCTGAAGACTAAATGTTTACTGTTTATTGGAACCTTGAATGGCTGCCAGAGGGCAAGGCATTCCTTTGGAGTCCAGGAAACTGGCCCCAGGGCTGCAATTTGTTATTTTCGAATTGGACTCCTGGTCAAACCACCTGCTATTTATTAAAAGAGCATTCTATTATGTGCTGAAACTGTTCTTTTAGATTAATTGTATTCACAACAGGCTGCAGATTCTTGGTGATCCAAAGAATGTTTCTGGAGAGTCAACCTTTGGTAATTAAATCCAGGAATACTTGTGTGTGTGTGCAAGATACAGGATAGCCTGTTTAGTTGTATTTTGAAGTGGAGCTCACTGATGGGAAGTGAAACTAGGTGTTGTAGTTGTGATGTTCTTGGCTGAGGCATGGGGGATGTGAAACACCTCAAAGCACTCTTTGAGAGCACTGCTTGGCAAGAGTATTGATGTGGGTTGTGACTTTTAAAGCTTTTGTGGTTGCAGTATCCAGAGAGACTGTTGTTTCAAGACGTTCAAAACTCAGTTGAAAGCCCTAATCTAGGTTCCAATTGACAACTGTCATGTTTCAGCCCTTTCGTTATGAATACTTCTCTTAGAGGGCATAGAAGTCATGACAAGCCCCTGCCTCAGGTCAGCCAAGCTCTTCAAGATATAGAAAATAACTGCCTTAACTATCTCAGGCTTTATATATCTTTGGATTATTTCTTTAGAGATGCTGACCTGACATCGACTATCCAGTGGAATTTTGAAGACCACAAACTGAAGTAGATCCCAAAGGAACAAACTGGTAGAGCTTCCAGAGAGGCAGGCTAGATGTATGAACAAAGCTGAGTCTTATTCTAAGGGTATTATTTAATTCAAATTTATTTAAAATAATTAGTCAACGCAATCTGCTTTTCTGTCTAATTGCAGCATAGATGAATCGGAACCTTCACTGTGTGTCCAGTGTAATAATGGTCCTTTGAGATTCTCATCCTGCTCCTACTAGTTTAATCAGAATTAGTCACTTTAAAGCAACCCTCTGCGTACCACATTAATTTATTAGGGGAACAGTGTTCTGAGACATGTGAGTGAGATCTGAATAAAACAACTGAGTGGTTATGCATGGTTATAAAAGATGCTGGGGTAAACTTTTCCATTGACCCAGGGATAGAGCCTTACTCATGTGAAGAGAGTCCTAGTCTCTTGCATAGTTGCTTACAGATCATGAGGACTGTTCTGAATGGACAAAATAGGGGATGCATTGCTGCCTTGATACTATCAATGGGAAACTGAAGTAGAAACTACTCTGTATGGTTTGACTGCTATCATGGAAATTATCAGTGACCTAGGCAGGGCCTCAGTCCAGCTCTTCAGTCTTCACCGATGGCTTAAAGTGCCCTTCTGTAGTTTGACTGAATTTAATCTAAATTATAAGCATATTTGAGGTCTTACATTTTTTTTGTTTAGAAAGTATTGCATATACATCTAAAAGTTTACCAATAAGCTTTTAGTGTTTACTGCCTACTAATTTTGAAGGCAGTGATACAAGCTCAGTAGACTTCCACTCAACACTAGAGCAAATAGTTCTACAAAGAACTCTGAAACAAGCCTCAATACCTTGTTATCTGCCATTTAATTTTGTTTGAGCTAGGGAGGTAGTGTTTCTGCCCTTCATGTACTCAAACACGGAAGAAGATTGTTTCTAGCTTTTATTGTATTTCGCAATCGTACTATATCAGTCAGGCCTGTTAGTAGTAAAAAAAGCAAATATATTGGCTGTGTTTATTGTTTGATAAATAATGCTGCAGCTATCCATCTACTCTCACAGCACCTCCAATGCCAAGGTGCACAGCTTACAGGAAACTGTTCTGGATGAAGCACGCTGGAGGCAAATCTGTTGTGACGTTGCTGTATCTTTTTGGGGTACAGCTCACAACAAAGAGAAAAAGAAGCACAGGAAGAATCATATACCACATGACCTGTATGCCCATGTTCTCCTTCCCCCTGCTTTTCAGAGGATGGTCTGTTTTCACATGAGCACTTGGGTGGGCATGTGTTACAGTTCTGAATTTACAGACCTTGAGCCTAGGCCTGTTGATATCACCAACATATCACTGATTTCAAAGATCATGCTAGAAATGGCTGCAGAGAAAAAAAAATTTATTCTGAATTTAGTAACTAACAACAAAACAAACAGGAATGCACACCCAGCTCTGAACAAAAGTAGAGAAAAGGACCTACACAGGAGAAAGAATTTTGATATTTTATCTATTTGATACTGTAGTTTGCCAGTGCTATTTCCTGCTATTTCATTCTTTGCTGGCTATGCCACTGTTTACCATATGTTTTACATACCTGTCTTAGACTATAATTAATCTATTTTTCTTATCTTGCGAGGTGATAGATGTTATTACTGGACTACAGGGAAAGACCCAGGAAGTAAAAACCAGCAGCAACAACAGGTAAAGTATCCCTGAAGATACGGTCCATCTGTTGCCTTAAATTACTGTAGTCTGAAAATGTTTTCAATCTTTAAATCCGCAGCCTGTCAGCAAAGGGTCTGGACTGAATGTTCATCATCTGAAGGAAATACATAGCTTTCATCTTATTTATCACTTAACTTAGATATGTGTTCTATACAATACAAAGCATCTGCTGTCATAGAGCTCATTACCTATCAGTAGCTTTATTGGTCATCTGTTGGTAAGGATCTTTTTACATTGTGATCCATGAGATTGTCTCCTCGAATGGTTGGAAAATTCCCACTGATCTCCACGGAAGGGACTCACAGAGGACTGCAGCCATTTCATAAGTGGAGAGCAGCCAGCAATGGTTCTCAGAAACAATGGGAGACAGAGCTGTGTTCACAGTCAACAAAGCAGAGTGCTTATCCTAATAACTGCCTACAGTTAATGTGCAGAGTGGATAAAATGAGGCTTATTAGCCTTAAGCGTAAGATTAACACCTTGAAAATAGCACAGACAACTGGTATATCTGCATCAGGAGAGAGGCAGGGCTGTGGTGATCCTACCAGGACTGGAACCCAGATCTATTGCAAAAATGAAGAAAGGAGACAGTGCACAAGCTTAGATCCTAAAGTCATATTGCCTGAAAGAGTCTAGAGAGGAAAAGAGCATCAGGATGTGACTCTTGCGAACTTGAAAGTTAACCTGATCTTTTTCCAAGAGCTTCTCTCAATCAAAGCAATATGCGTGTTTTGGAAATATAGCTAGCTTCTCAGCTAGGCTTGTTCTATAAAAGGTGGGGAATTTGTTTTCTGTGGAAGATAGCACACTGGGAGTGTGTCTGGGTGTGCCTGAGTGAGTATCTGTGTGTATGTGTATTGGCAGCTTTTGTAAGTTAAAACAATATTTATCCTAGGCTGGGATATCAGAATAATGCTGATTATTTGCTCCCAGCTTTTTTAAAAAGCCTGAAAGGTGTTTAAAGGCATGCCTGGAATCCAAGCAATGGTATCATTGGATGCACACTGACAGGCAGCTAAAATATGTCAAGCATTTGGGGAGGGCAGAATTAGCACACATTCCAGTCACATCAACTCTGCTGCAATTAACCTTTCTTGATCCTTAGACATATCAGTGGGCAGGAAGCCTCTATGGTCCCTCACTGCCAAGGACACCAATTTATCTAGTCACCTGTGCTGCACATTAATCCAAGATCTTTTTACCACTGAACTCATTCCACTAAGAACCTCCCCCACCACCACCTCACCAACTTTCCCAGTGTGCAACACTATCTACCAAGGTCAAGGTATGACACCTTTGCCAGTTGTGATCATTTTAGAAATCGGAGATTAACCTGGAAAACCTTACCCTGGTGAGCAATGCCATTTAAATGAAAGAGACCGCTTAAATTAGGACGAGTGGATAGTTTTCATATATTTTGTCTGATATGTGAAAGCAAGTTTTCCAGTTTGCATCAAGTAATGAAAAGGGGCAGCTATTAACATTAGCAAGTTTTCCCTTACTGGAGAATCAAGCCTGCTATTTGAAACAAAAATTGTGTCGTCTGGGCTGACAAGCCAAAGATGTGAACAAGTGTCCTCATTTGCTATGTCTTCCCCCCCTTTTTGTACTAACAATGCATAGTCGTGAGGGGGAAAAAAAAATCATCCCTTAATTTTAGAAGACAAAAACTTTCCTCTTGAGTGTGTCTCTATACCCACTAACTACTCAGGAGCAAATTGCTGTGGTCGAGCACTGAACAACATGGCAAGATCCATGTGCAAGAAGAAAAGAGGATGCATTCCAGTAAAGGGAAAGTACATGCTCAGTTTGAATCAAGATGCCTAATCTTAAATACTCAGATTTTAAATTACTGTCCGGAGAGAAGGTGAGCTGGATTTTGCATGGTTACTTGTTTAAAATAAGTAAATGTCTTGGCCAGTGAGCTATACCAGATTTTCCAAGGCATATAATCCAGTGCTAGTAGTACACACTTGCTTTCTGCTTGAACCAAGAACCGAGTGTGATTTCGACTGACCACTAGATGGCAAATTGTTACAGTAACCTCAACAGTTACGTTTTTCTTACTGCAGTCTGAAGCCAGGGTTGTTGGGTGATATCTTTTTGTCATTAAGCTAGTAACAATACTGATTAGGAACAAACCATAACTCAAAAATAAAATAAAATGAATCCCTGTCAACCTAAGACCTGTTCCCCGGGAAGTAATAGCTGAGTCAGGATGCAGAGGATTAGAATTCTTTCAGATTTCCAAACCAGTGGGATATTTGTTTTCACGTGCAATTATGCCCCATTTGGTGACTGACTGAACTCTTTTTTGATCCCTTAATATTTGTCATTTTTTCTCTTTAATATATGTATATATATATTCCATTAACTATAAGGCATTGCATTTGCACAAGGTTTATTGATCAAAGATTTTGAAATGTTCTAGAAACATAAGTAGCAAAGATTCACAAGATCTCATATGAACAAGTGAAATCTTTTCTCTTTCAGAAAAGGGATGCACCAATGGATGAAAGATAAATCTGATAAAGGCCAATCACACACTGACCATGAGCACAGGTAAGGGGGGAAGCCCCAATACTCCTGCATTCTTCACATCTCTCTCTCCTGATCGCAACCCTATTGCCACCAACTGAAATCTAACCAGCTTCATCTGTCTCTGCCCCTGCCCAGTCGTGCTCAGCCAGGCTCTTCCCTCAGGAATAACCCACAGAGGAATTATGTGCTCTTGGCTTGTTGTTTGGTTTGGGATTTTTTTTTTTTTTTGAGGGGACCAGGGGAGAAAAGGGGCTGGAAGTCTGGCTGGAGTTTTGTAGCTGGGTCTTTGTTTCTTGCAGGCAGGCCCTGCTGTTCTTAGCACTTGTTATGGCCACATCCTTTGCTGGTTTTAGCATCTTTTTTCCTATTCTGCAAGTTCTTTTCTTTGCTCTTTCTCTCAGCTCAGAGGCAGTGAGACTTATGTGACTTGGCAGTTCCCACTTAATTTAATTTTCTGAGGGTGTGTATAAGGAGAAGAAGGTGATTCAGACCTATTGAATGGGCACCTCGAGTTGCTCCAGCCATTTCTTGTTGGATAGAAAAGCGGATGTAGCATAAAGTAGAACCTTTTGTGGCTATGCTCAGAGTGGAGAAAGCATCCTTTAAAAATCACTTTGTAATTGCTGGTACTAGGATGAGAGCTGATGTTGGGATATAAAGGAGGGTTGAGGAGTAAAGCAGTGCAATGAGTTTTTCTGAGAAGGTTTCTGTAACTCAGCTAGCTTCCAGGACAGCCAAGACTATAAAGGTACCTAAGGCCTTTATCTATTCGCAGGCTGTAAATCCTGCCTGGCACTTCCCAGGTAGGACACAGTACATCCACCCTTCCCATACATACCACGATAGTCATGATGACAGCTGCTGGGGTTTCCTGTTTCTCCTGCTGGCGCCATCATAAAGATGGTCACATAAGGATTGTTAAGCATTTAAAAATATGTTTAAATTGAGACATAAGGATGTTAAGGCTTGAGCCAACAGTGGTGGCCAATAACCTTTTCCATCCCCTGTGACAAGAAGCAGAGGCTGTTTTCACCTAAAGAAGCTCCCTGATTCAGAAATTTGCCCTGAGCACACTGGGAGGTGTTTGACAGCAGCACATTAAGCAATGTCCCTGGGTGCAATATACTGAGAGCTGAGCCAGGGCACTCTGCCACTCATTCCGGATAAGTTGAGCCCTTTAACACCAGGGACTGCGAGGGGCTTGTTCCATGCTCTCAATGAGATAAGCTGCCATCCACGCTTCACAAGACACTCCTATCTGCCAAGCTGCTCTGAGAAAAACTGGGAGATGTGCAGCATGATTTAAAGCACGCTACAGACTCCCCTGAGCTACAATCCAAAATGTGGGGGTCTTGCTAATTAAAAGTGATGCACTACCAGAGGGGTGGCATCCTTCAGATAGGGGAGCGTTTATGCATGGCTTACAGGTGTTAAACAGCTGTGAAGGAGAGAACTACAACACAAGAATGATAGAGCTAGCAGTACTAGAGCCTAAAAGTGGGAGATTGATTAAAAATTCTCTAATTAAAATGTATTTTCACAATCCTGAGCCTCACAAGTGTAAATAGTAACTGAGAGAGACTAGTCTCTGTATGCGTATGCTACCACTAAAATGGTCTCAAACTGATGTGACAGCTAATCAGAAAACAATCTGTGTATCAGTGAGGTAAGTTTCCTGTCTGTAAAGATATTTGCATAGAGCTATTACCTATGGACTCTTATTTTCCCTGCCTGTTGTGATTTTTTTTTTTAAAGCTGCCAAGATAAAGTCACATTTTTTATATGCTAGTTAAATTTGAAGAGCAATTAGTCCTTCAGTTTATTGGTGTTGGATATATGTAAGACTTTTTGAGGTGAGAATTCAGCGGTTGCCTTGTGAAGTGAGCTGTTAACAGCATTTGATCAAATTCCTCAGTAATGCTAAACAATACATAAGTATTCTGAACATCCTGAACAATAAAGTTACAGAAGCCAGACTAAGAGGACCAGGCCATATCTGGAAATTTTGCTGCAATCGGAGCCAAAATTAATGAGAAGTTCTATACTTCTATACAGTTTCCCTTAAAAAAAAAAAAAAATAGAAAAGACAAAATTTTATATTCAGTTGCATGGCAAACATATGAGATAGGCTGCTGACAACCCTAATTTATCCAGTATAATTCCAATCATCAAGTTATAGAAACTGAAATGTAATACATTTTAATCTTTGAATTTTTATGGCTGAATCAATCTCTTCTACTGTTGTGTACAACTTGCTTTCCTTTTTTGATTCCAACCCTAACATCAAATAAACAGAGCAAATATTAGACATGCTTGTCTAATTTTTTCTCATGTTTTGTTGATAGGATTATAAGCTGTTGGCTTTGTAATTACCATCTCATGCTGAGACATTGACTAACACTGCCAGAAAATACTCTGTCTCTGCTTAATACTCAAGATGTCAATTAAATAATTTCAAGCTATTAAACAAAATTGTCAACAAAATAATTTCTGGTGAACAGAGCCTGTTTTCTTCCAACCCCATTGTTCAAGATGAAGAATCCATAGCTCTAAAAACCAAAGACAAGATACATTTACTAATTGTTCCCAAGAACTTTGTTCTTTTAGGGCTGTGGGAGTATTTAAATGGAGTTCTCATTAAGGAAAAGAACGGTATTCCTCAAACAGCCCTCTTGGACATATAGCTGACAAAGAAAGAGGAACAATTTTGGAGATTTCTGTAAAATTTTGTTCAGGAGTCTTGCTTCTGTCAGTGTCACTGAAGCTGCTCAGAGTTGCCTGAAGTTTAACACCCTCATGAATACCAAAGCTCCATAAAATAACTAGATGATGAGAGAAGGAATTTAAAAAATGTAAAATTAAAACTTTCTCTTGACCTTTTTCTGTTAAACTGTTCTGTGAAACAAGCACGATAAGAAGCCTGCAGAGTCAAAACTCCTGGTATTAAACAGCGTGCCTACTCTGCTGTTCATTAGCACTACAGTGTAATCACTTTCTACGTGAAGATCTCAAATAGTAATTGATTTATTTTTGACCATGTCTCACCAGGTTTGAATTGTCAGAGTGAATTAATAAATTGTGTGACCTCTAAGGGTACTCAGTTTTAAATGACCTTTTAATATTAGTTAGGGCCTCCATCTGCATGGAGGCATATACTGAGATAATGGGAGTGGAGACAAATCAATAGATTTCTTGAGATATCTCCCATCCTATAAATGATATAAGCAAATATTTAGCTTACTGCTCTCAGAAATACTTGTGCTAAATGTAAGCATTTTTATTGCCTGTGTTAGTTCATTTTGAGGCCTAGCAGGAAAAAAGATAGGTTAAATGCTGGAATGTACAGAAGCAGATGCAAAAGCAAGGGCCTGCTTTACCTTTCTCACATAAGGATCTAAGGATTTTCTGTGTATCATTCTCTGACTGCAGGACTGAGCTATGTACTAGCACACACTTGAGTGTGTGCTAGAAATTTCCCGATTAATACAAAGCCAACCCAATCACACTAGAAAATGGCAGCTCTTCCAAATAACTGCTTGGGGAATGAGCTTCCAGGGAGCTGGGACCCACAGTAACAATGAGGCCATGAGCTTGCAGTGAATTTGCTTCACGTGACTGACAGGACACTGACAGGAAGGCAATATCCAGCTATTTCCAGCTCTTTTCTTTCTGTTTCAGTTGCTCAGGCTTTGCGCTGGCTTGGAAATAATCTGCTTATCGTTCTTTATCTGTACTACCTCATGGCCAATGACCCGCAGCTGAGACCAGGTTGCGCTAGTGCAAATGCACACTGATGGACTCCTGTCCTAGAGCCTGGAGCTTTTGCCACCTCAGCAGGAAAAAAAGGAAAGAGGAAAGGGAATTGCCCATGGTAGCGCAGGTAGTTTTTGTGCCCTGCTTGTTAGTATGTCCCCCATCCTTTTCACTTGCTTGGAAATAGCTGATGAAGAAGACGTGCTGCTGGCGCCCCATATAAAGCAATTGATGCGCATTTCAATGTTGTCTCTGGGTCAGAAGGAGGTTGTGTTATACGGTTTAAGTAGTTCCCTGCCCTTGTGGCTGCACAGTGACTTTCCTTCTTCTCCCTGTTTTCTTTTCTTTTTCTCATTTGTGCTGGTTGTAATGCATAATTACACTTCTCTCTCCCCACTCTTTCATTAAATACTATCTTTTCATTTTGCAGTGACACCTGAAATCAGAATAGAGAGCTGCTGGGAACAGCCCATTTATGGAAAGGAAATCCAGAGTAGCCATGAACCGAGGCATACAGGAATAAGGACTTAGGCAGATGCAGGAATGGAAACTAATTTTAGTTATTCCATTGCAAGCTCATCACACTGTCAGTGTCACACTCTTCTTTATCTCCCATATCACATCCAACAGTTACCTCATGCCACAGCTATCTCCTGACAGAGACCATTGTGGGGCATTTTTGTAATAATTTCATCCCTGTATTTTGGAAAACTTCAAATCACATGCTGTGAGGGTTGCTAGAGCGCATTGCCTTGCATCACTCTCCTACTTCCCTGAAATGGCATATACGTCTGTGGTGTGCTGATTAAGAGCAGCCTTGAACTGAAATCCCTGCATTTACACAGCTTTTGAAAAGGATTTCAGGTTTGCCCAGTATGAATTTTAAAAATTTCTCAATAAGATGTCTTGCTGTTGATTCAGTCTGAATGTTGAGATTTCATCCAAGTGCTGTGATAGACATGTGTCTTATACCTCCTCACACTGTGCAGTGGAAAAATATGTGGGTTTTTTTCAGACTGATCTCTGTGGTTTTGAGTGCTGATTAGTGTCACCAAAGGCACTCCTGCTCTTCCATTAAAACACACCCTTTACTTCTTTATGAATGCTGTATTACTTATGGGCAAAAGCAGTCATGCAGCTGAGAGTGACAGCACTCTGCATCATATAGAAAAGACTCTCAGGCTTGGCATTCTTTTTTTCTCTAAGGTTTTAGCATGGAAACAAAGGTTCCCTTGTGCTATAATGCGCGTCCCTTGCAGGAGCAGGATGGGATAGGATATTTTCTTGTGGTGAAGCAGGACATTGCATTTTGAGTTCTGGAAATTGAGGCATGATTGTTGGCTCTGCTATCTATGTCCTCTGCTACCTTGGGCAAGTCATTTGATAAATTTTCTTCTGTGAAACAGGGATGCTTCCCTTTGCTACCCTGTGTGTCTCTACATACAGTGCATGTTCTTGGGGGACAGGATTTGTTTCTTATCTGTTGCACATGCAATCATCTAACTGTGCTGCTGACAAATAAGCATAAAACTTAAATTAAAATTATAATGCTCTTTGAAATCATAGGATACTGAAATGTTTGATGCTTATTAGTTTTCCTGTCTCACCTGTCCTAAATATGGGGATTTGAAATTGCAGTTTGAAGATCTATAAGAAATGTCCCCAAAAGCCCATAGTGGGTGCAAGTCCTTCCCTTGTGAAATCTGAAAGGAAACGCTCTTACCTCCACATTCCAGCCACACTTTTACCTATGATATTTATATTCATATATAAGTAGGGCAGGCAAAATTTTAATATCCTCTCCCCTTCCAATAGATTATTTAATTGAATATTTTTTCATCAAATATATCTCTTCAAATATTAAAAGAAAAAAAAAGGAACTCTTTAGGAATTACTTTATTTTCAGTGATGCTTCTGTATTTAAACCACGAACAATTCTGTTTTCCTCTTACTGAAACCTTAATCTCTTTGGGTTTGCTTAGTGGTATTTTCTGGGAGACTTTTTCAATAGAATCCATTAAAAACAATCAGAGAAAAAAGGAAAAAAAATTAGAAGAAAGGAATTTTTTTTTCATGTTTGAACAACCCCCTAATATGTAATAACAATCTAATTTTAAAATATTAGTTAGATTTGTTAAGGTATGGACTGCTGAACCAAAATCCACCTGAGTTTACATGTGGAAAAATTGCATGTGAAGTAACTAACTGACAAACTTTCTTTTTATTCACTGAGGAACTGGTCATGTCCAGAAAGCCCAGGACATATAAGCAAACATTAATTACTTTCTCCTGGGGAAGGTTCCACATCCCAATCTGCTCTGTGTTAGTGAGAGCAGGTGTTCCTCCGTTCCGAAAATCAGACTAAGGAACAGTGAGGATGCTTAAAAACCACTTCACATTCTTTTTACTCTCTTCCCCGTACCCAGAGGACCATCACACCCTTTCTTTCGATCTTGTATATCGTCGACCTTGACACTTCGTAAAGCCCTGCTTCACTTTCTAGCCTTTCAGCACCAAGCTTGCTTCACACATTCCTACTCAAAGCTGTGCTCTTCTGCTGCCTCTTGACAGAAGAAGCCGTGGAGGCATCAGCTTGGAGGAAGTTGTGGGGTGCCTGAGATTAGAGTCTATTTTGGAGCCCCACAATCTTCAGGACTGACCCTTTCGACAAGTGAGCTGTTCCCAGGAGTTGCTGCATAGCCTTGGCTACTGCTGTGTCAACTGCACTCATGTTCATGCTTGATCTGCTTAGTGCTGTGAGTACGAAAGGCCTCTCTTTGCTCTCTAGGCTGATTTTCCCCTCCAGTTCTTACTGTGGCATAAGAATGAAGATTGTCCAACCCATAGTGCCACCTCCACCAGAAGCGAGCTCCAACAGGAACAGTGAAATGTTAATGAAACAATGCTGTATACATGCTGAATGTTGTTCCTTAACACTGCCAGGTTCAGTGCAGAGGCTTAGGTTGCGTTCATAAGCTATGTTTTCCCATGTATGACTGCAAATTAAGTGGAGGAACAAACAAACTTTCCTAGGAGCAAGGGCCAAGAGACGTCTCTGTAACTCTGCCTGCCTGATGCACCATTTATTGCTAATGAAATGGGGTCATTGTTTATGCTACAGATTTAATAATAATTAAACAGTGATGCTTATTAATGTTCCCTCTCCAGCTACCTCAGTTAATCTATTTAGCATAGATTTTTCTTCTGAGACCAATTTTCTTTCTAGGATGCTTATTGTGCATATAAATTGCAGTGCATGTGGAAAAAAGGACCAACCTCTTCGTTTCAGTTACATGAAATAAAGCCCTTCTGTTAAACAATTTAATTCAGAAAAAAAAATGCATGTGTTTTAAATTCATCAGCCTGCAACCTAAGGAAACAGGAAGCTGCTTTTATATCAGATGTACTTTAAGGGTATTCCTCATCTGGCAAATCCCCAGCAGGGTCTAAATTGAGTAAGTTAAGAAACTCAGCAAAAGCCAGTTTGTATATAACACAGCAGGCTACATTGCCCTTCAGTATGCTATTGTTCAAGGAGTTATCGAAACAAGAGCGGAAATGCAAAGACAGTTGGAATGTCTGAGCAGTAATTGTGTTCCTAATGAGCCACTGAATCACAATGACATATTTGTGGCTTAGGAAATTTATGTCAGATCACTGTGCACACACTAATTTTTACTTTACGCATTTATATCTGCAGGGTGTGAAATTACAGATTCATAGAAAATATGTCTGGACTTAGCAGGGCTTAGAGAGGTCACTAGCCCGGCCTCTGCTCCAAGGCAGCGTCAGCGCTGCTTATGTCACTGATGGAGCAGTTAAAGTAATGCTGTTCAGTTTTGTCACCCAGCGAACTAGAGTTGCACAGCAAGCTAAGTTTTGATTCATAGGAAAGTGGAGTGAACCTAGAAAAGCTCCTCTGGCTCTAGAATTGTTAATCTGGATTAACGGAGTAACAGAAGAATTTCACTCCATGTCTGATTAAGGACCAGGTGCAGTCCTCAAAATAGCCAGTGCATTCATAGGGAGACAGGAGACTCAGCTGAAATTCTTGGAGCCGTACAAATGCTGAAGAAATCCTTTTAAATTCAAAACCTTCAGCTCTAAATCTCATAGAAAACCCCAAACCCTCAGAAAGGAGTCATGTAATACTGTAGATCCTGGTGCTTACAAACTCTGCAAGGCATATGCGTGTGCTGTTGTCTGTGCAGTCAAGCCATTATTCATACTTGTCTGAGAAGGAAAACCTGATATGACCAAGGACTGAGGATAAGGCCATATGCTGTGAAGTGCTGAGAAGGCTCAGCACCTGATGCCTTCCAGTAAGCAGCAGCTCTTACAATATGCTTATCTCTTTCATTTAGCAATTTCTGCATTTATATATATGAAATCAGTGCGTTTCTGAAATTAATATTTAAGCGTTAAAAAAGGAAACCACTTCTGTAGGTATTACTGCTTTCATGATAAATCCACTACCTGCACAAGCCAGCCGGAAGACTTTCCTTTACAGTAGCTAGTATTGTGCTTCATGAAAGAGTTAAGGCTAAGTCTATTCTCATGGTTTTTAAAGTTAATGTCACTTCCTATGGCAGTAAGGACCTTAGTTCATCATAATCTGGTGATGAATCACCAACAAAAAGATGGTGCTTTTCTTTTAAAGTTAATTAACAAGTGGCCTGAACTCAGCTCCAAAATTTCCCTAAGTTTTCTGTGCTTAGCTCTGGAAAGCCACAATATTCAGAGATGAGCATTTGATAAGGCTGCAGAAAATTTATAGATAAACTTGCAGAGATAACCAGGAACTTCACGATAAGGTTTAAATTAATCTTCCTAAGCTCAAATACCTACTTCTAACGTAGTATAGCAATAACAGGGACCTTGATAATGTACTTTGCTTCTATTGTCAAGTTCCTGCTGTTCAGAAGAAGAAAAGTTGAATAAAATGAGGTTAAAAGGCCATGCCAACGTCTGGCTCCATTACATCAATACTGCACATGATTTTCACAAAGATATTGATATTTAAGAAAAAAATAGAGGATGAATTTAAAACAGGCATGGCTTCAGTATTGTTCTCATTAAGTTAGCTGGAGTTGTGGCCATTTGTGCCAGTGATAGATTTGGGCTATTGAAGGAGGAAGAAAGTTGTAGAGGTGAGGTAACAAATCAGTGGATGCGCTTAGCATAATGGAAAAGCAGAGCCCAGAAAACTCAGCAGATCAGTGGTGGTTTAGTCTTTGGGTAAAGTTCTTAGTGCTTGCAAGGACAAAACCTGCAGTAGTCATGAGAAGAAATGCCCCTTTATCTTGAGTGCTAGACCACTGGGGCAGAGGAGCTGAGCTCTGGCCCTGTTGCCAAAACAAGAGCACTTTGAAGTCTGTGAAGAATGAGGAGATTTGGGGGGACGATGTTCTGTAAGAACTAGACCAATTTTTGCATACACAATGCTCGCATTTTGTTGAAATTTGCACACTAAAGCAAAAAGGGCCAGTAAATAATTTTAGCACATCTTTCTGACAAAATCATTTCCACATTCCCCACATTGTGCCTCTGAGCTATTTGAGTTGATGCAAAGGTGAAGTCAGAGTAGTCTGTTGGCCTTTGTGTGTTTCCAGTAGTTTTTAGACAGCCTCTTTGGCAGTGCTGGGACTAAATCAAGAATAACTGTAACCTTCCAAGTCACATATATAACATAAAGAAGGAAGGAAAGGTTTTCTGAACTATTTGCAAATATTTCAGTCCCCTGTCTGTTTCTGAGCATTTATGTGGTACGCAGCACTGAGTGCTAGCATTCAACTAGTGTTAATGTTTAGATCTGGAAAGAGTGGTTTATAGTGAAAATAAGCACTGCAGAAAAAAAAAGTCCTTTTTCACCATCTATGTGAAGCCAATGCAGGTGTATGGTGCCTGCATAAAAAAAATTGAGGCCCAGCTTTACAGGCCACCCTCTGGCTTGCATTCAATCTCTCTTCAAAATGCTCTTTCCAGCAGAGCCCTTGCAAAGCACAGCTTTATAGTTGCAATGTGAGAAATTCTCCTCACTCATTTTGAGCTCATCTGTTCCTTTGCATTCAGGGCCTTGTGACTCCAGTATCGTGGTAGTACCTAGAGCTCTTCTCCCATGCTGTGTGCTGTACAAGCACACAAGAATGGAACTTTTCCCAAAGTTCCTTTGTAAGTGTAATGTAAATACTTAGCTCTAAAATAGTTTTGAAAAGGGCAGAGTTGTTACCTTAAGGGAGCTTTTGTTTGCTGTTGGTGTGAAATTGATATGTTTGGATAGAGGCTCTGAAGAATTTACATTTTAGCTTGAAATCTGCATGGATGAAAGTTGTTCACGTGCAGCAAAAGAAGTCAGCTACCAGGAGGAAGAAAGAAAGGGCAGCTTCTCTCTGAGGAGAAACTTGTCCTATCTCCAAGTGTCCTAGCGCAGAATGTTTACAAAATGCTCATTAAGGGAAAGGGGATTGCGAGATAGCAACAAATCTGGTGAACAGCTTACACTACACAAGATAAGAGAGGCAAGGCAACCATAGAAGAGAGCAAGCCATATCCAATTACCGAGACCTGGTTTTGGGGAGGGGGAAGGGGGAGACAGACAGGACGGATCACAAGTTTCAAGACAAGAGCTTCCAAACTTGTCATCTCTCTGTGACACAAGCCGTGTACAACCCAGGGGATAAAACCGCCACTTAGCCCACACGAGAGCTAGAGCTTGTTGAGTGCGGTTGGAAGCTTGAGCGAAGTCATGGATTCTGTAGTCCTCCAGCTGTGGGCTGTCCTCTGTCTCTTGATTCACCTTGCCACTTGCAGTCCCATCCTGAGCTTAGAGCACTCTTCTTTGGAGGAAGACGTGCCTCTTTTCGACGAGATTCTCTCCGAGCAGGATGGTGTTGATTTCAACACGCTACTTCAGAATATGAAAAATGAATTTTTGAAGACGTTGAACCTCTCTGACATTCCCCTGCATGAAACAGCCAAGGTGGATCCGCCAGAGTACATGCTAGAGCTGTACAACAGGTTTGCCACCGATAGGACATCTATGCCATCCGCAAATATTATTAGGAGCTTCAAAAATGAAGGTAAGATATGGGCATCTCTAGGAGAAGTAAAGAGAAATGAGCATCTTTATAGTCAGTGTGAAATGTATTTACCAGGCATGGAGCATGAACCATACTAAGGGAAAAAAGGCCTTTCAGTGAGGATGGCATTGGAAATAGGCAGCTAATACTACATGTACCAGGGTTACCCAGATCCCATTTCTTGTGAGATAGATCTCTCGTCCTTTGCTTTTGAGACTGTAAGGTTTTGTAGGAAGATGTCTCTTTAATGTTTGGGCAGCACCAAGTATAACTTAGGTGCATCGTTTTCATTATCCTCATAATGACGCACATCGTTTGCAATGACCCGATTGATTTTTCAAATGGATACCTTAAGTAATATTTGAAACTAATGCAAGAAATGTTTTTACACACTGTTCAAAGGTGCAATATTTTCCTATTATGAGCTTAACCAAATATGGCTTTCTGTTAATATCCTCTCACTTTGGATGCTCATGGGATTTGTAACATTTTCTTCCTTTGTATCTGAGCACAGTCCAGCAAAAATACATAGAAATACATGAAAGAGAATTTTGGATAACCCTTAGATTTTACTTAGGAGGACTAGAATATTTCCTATTAAAAAACAAAGAAAACAAACAAACAAACACCCCCCACACCCCACCCCCAAACCTGAAAAGCCTAATTGTGACCTTAGGTAGTTTCCCTATATGTTTCTGCTTCAGCATTTCCTCTCAGTTCAGTGAGGACAAGATAATGTTTCAGTGCTAACATTCAATAGTTTGTCAATACCGATTTGCACCAATACAGGTTTTATGTTAAAAACATTTTTCAACTAAACAATTCCAAATACAGATAACTCCACTTGGCAAACACAAGTGCTTCGATTCATTTTAACTACTCAGGGGCACATGCAACTATTCAAACTGCTGTGGGGCTTCTATAATCCTTTGTTTGTCTAATTTATGAAGTATAAAGTCATTATTCCTTTTTCTCTAACATTTTCACTTTTGAAATTATGAACTATAAGGAGAGGCTACGTGCAAGTCACTTCAGTTTTGCAGTGGAGTGAGATGCAAGCAGAGAATCCAAAAGCTCTGTTCTGGTCTGTCCTTCTGCCAGGCCCAGGCACTCTTCACCAGCAATATGTTTCTGGTTTGAAGAGCCACTACACTGTGGTTTAAATCTTCTTTACATATTCTTTCCTCCAGTGTGGAAAAATTTGTTGAAGGGTTGTTAGTAAACCAGTTACAACCACTGGTGAAGAGTCACTCATGTGAACCACCATTCCTGTCACTGCTCATCAGCATGAGTGAAGACATACGCAGAAATGCATGTTGTTCTTTTCTCTTTTTGCACTGTTTGGAAAAAATAAATGGGATAAAAATTGCCAAGTACAGTGTGCTAAAGAATAAAATACAGTGTGGTTTAATGATGTAAATCTGAAGTCATTCCACTGGCAAACCCGATGTTCTTTCAGGTTTGCAGCATTGCAAATGGTACAGACCGACCTTTTGCCAGTAATACATTAGGGTTTGCAGTTCTGTGCTTTTCTGTAACCACGGCATTCGATGCCTACTTCATCACTGCAGAAGTTCTGCGCCAGTTGGAGTAAATTTGGCTGAACTTTTTGTCATTTTTGTATTTCTCTCACTTCTTCCAGTCCAAACCAGCAAGCTGCAAAGTGAGACTACTGATATTAAGACAGCTTCATAAACGTATGCAGTTAGAGGAGCTATGCAATTAATGTTTGTTATGTGTCTTGAAAGTCTGTATAACTAAGAACCATCCATTTCATGCTAACAATCTCTTTTGATAGAGAAATTAATTACTTGCAATGATCAGGACAGCAGAAACAGATCATACCATGGAATTCTTTTGTTCACCTGCCTACTGAAAATTGGCAGTAATGGTAGTTTCATTATTAACCATTAAATCCTTTATTAAATTTGTTATAAGAACATTATAGAAATACAACATGCTGCATGGCTGGAATTAGTTCTTTGTTTTAAGCCATGGACCGTAACATCTCCATTGTAAATGGGACTGTAATCAGTTCTTAAAAGTTGAATAAAGGTCTTAAGGGAAATTTTTCTTTTCCTGTGGACTCCAGATCTTCCTTCCTGACCCTGCTAGGGGTGTACTGGTAACAGTAGGAGATATTTCACCTTATAGACTTTCTAGCTAAAGCACAGAGTCACATCCTGACTTAGAAATAAACACTTCTTATGCCCTGGTAGCATTCACCCAGCTTCTTACATATGGCATGGCCTTCCCCTGCCTCCTGGTGAATTACTTGTGCTCATCTTCTATATGGTCAGGTGGCATTTCTCCATGCTGTCATTATATGTAATCACTGGAGACTTGCTTTAGCGTATCAAGGTCTAGGAAATCCCGAAGATCACTTCCAGTGTGGAGATCGCAGCTAAGCTTGAATAGTATTGTCTTTCAGCTCACAGTCTGCTCCTACCCTGATGCTGTGCAGAGCATATTCAGCTCCCACCTTTATCAATTGACAGGTAGGGAAATGCAAGCAGAATCTCCCCTCATTTTTTAAATTTATGAACAGATGAAAGTGCAAAATGGAGAAAAAAAAAAAGAAAAAGGCAGGTGCCTCAAAACTGAAATTAAGTAGGACAAGTCATGTGCTTAAGTTAACTGATTGCTTAAGTGCACTGATGGAGCATGGCCAATACTTGCAGCTTTATCAGTGTCATTTTTCTACAAACATCAAAATTGGAGAAGTCAGAGATGAAGATAGTAATAGGTCACAAGTAGCTTGCCTTTGCAGAAATGTTACCCATAATCCCTATGTTCTAATCTGTCTTCCAAGTTACAAGTAGACAGCACAGTAATTCAGCAACAAATACACAATCATTAGCTAAGATTCCTGCATTGTGTAAAGAAATGCATATTGCCTACGTATAAACAAACAACGCAGATAGGACAGACAGCCTGACTGACAAGCGCATATTATGTTCTTATATGTTTTATTAACCAAAGCTGCCAAAAGTGCCTGGCTGAGTACAGCTGTTTGACTGCTCACTTGAAGTCCATTGAGTCTGTGGCAGAATTTCTGTTGGCTGGTGGTTCACACTGGACGTTCACCGCCTGCTCTTCCTAATGAAGAGCCTTTACATCTTCCAAAGCAACTTTTCCTCCCTTAGTGCTTGGCCTTTTCAGTTTCTGAGGGATGTTTCAGCAGAAGGGAATACTTGCTAGCACAGAAAAGCTAAGCAGACACAGATACAGCCTGTTCTTGCATATGCAGCTTATATGTCACCCATCTCATGTTTACTCCAGTGAAATATCCTTCTTCCCTTTCTCTCCTACACCAACGAATGTTTTTCCTCATTTGTTAAATAGTTGCTGTGCAGCAGCCTGGAAGTGATTTGTATTTCAGTATTAGGCAACATGTTTTTAATATGTAAGCCTTCCAGGTGATAAGGAAGTCCCTGGAAAGTATGGGGAGAGAAAGAGGATCTATAAATCCAGGTTTACGGTCTTTAGTATGTCTGGGACCTTGCTGTCCTTAGACATCTAAAATAAAGTCGTCCTTTTTTCCAAGAACAGTTTTGGGAAATGATGAAAAAACACTCTCCTGGAACTGTTTGAAACCAAGAAATGCAAAACATGTCAGATGATCTTCAGTGCATGTGTTGCTGGATATATTCATCCTTCTAAAATATTTGATCTTTGTCATTTCCAGACTTGGCTTCCCACCCTATTGGTATTACAGGAATTCGGAAATACCCTCTTCTATTCAATGTTTCCATCCCTCACCATGAAGAAATCACCATGGCCGAGCTGAGGCTCTACACCTTAGTGGAAAGGGACCAAATGCTCTACGATGGGCTTGACCGGAAGGTCACCATTTTTGAAGTGCTGGAAAATGACCGTATGGGGGTAGGAGAAGAGAGAAAGACGGTGGCATTGGCATCCAGGCAGATCTATGGCACAAGCAGTGAGTGGGAGAGCTTCGAGGTCACCGAAGCCATCAAGCGTTGGCGAAGGGCAGGGCTGACCACGCACCGGCTGGAAGTTCATATAGAGAGCAGGGAAGAGGACGAGCAGAATGGAGAGGGGAAACTCGATATTGACATCAACTCTGAGGCTAAGCATGTGCCCCTGTTGATTGTGTTCTCTGATGACCAAAGCAATGACAAAAAAGAGGAGAAGCAAGAGCTGAACGAAATGATAGACCATGAGCAGCTCCTGGACTTGGAGAACCTGGAAGTCGGCAATTTCCATGGCCAGCCTGGTGAGGAGGCGCTGCTCCAGATGCGCTCCAACATCATTTACGACTCTACTGCCCGAATCCGGAGGAACGCAAAAGGCAACTACTGTAAAAAGACTCCACTGTACATAGATTTCAAGGAGATTGGCTGGGATTCCTGGATCATCGCCCCAGCAGGGTATGAAGCTTACGAGTGCCACGGAGTGTGCGCCTACCCCTTAACAGAGCACGTCACACCAACAAAACATGCCATTGTCCAGACTTTGGTTCACCTGAAGAATCCCCAGAAAGCCTCCAAGGCCTGCTGTGTGCCCACCAAACTTGATCCCATCTCTATTCTCTACTTAGATGCAGGGGTGGTCACCTACAAGTTCAAATATGAAGGCATGGTGGTATCAGAGTGTGGCTGCAGATAGTAGCAGGGAACGCATGCACAGGGGAGTGCACAGGGGAAGTATTTAATGATTCAGTCTGTAAATTTGTACATTTCAGATTTCCTATTTAATAAGGTTATTTAATGAGGCATGTACAGATAATTGTATGTTTCCTGTTACGGGGAATGGGCAAGTCGTACGACCATAGGGAATGTATATTTTGTTCCATTGCTTGCTTCTTGCTGTTCTTTGCTGTTCAAATTATGACCCAGTCTCTTTTCCTATCAGGGCCTAGAGCAGATTACTGGATTGTTTGGAAGGGTTCTTTGTGCCAAAGGGGCACATTCAAATTCACAGAAATAAAGGCATATTTTTGTACTTTATTAATGTCAATTGGCATCGATAGGGATTTCCAGAGTTATTGAAGATAGGTGAACTATGGGCAATATACACTTAGATTGTTTAGTTTTGTGTAAAATCTTTATAAAGATCTTTACATGCTCAGATGTATTTTTTTTTTTTAGTTTATCTCTGTGGATCTTGAGTCCCAATAATTCTCAAGTTCCTAAATCACTAAGGCATGACAATGTGTTAGACTTTTTCCTTTTTTCTTAATCCTTTCTTTAATCTTTCCCTGTCTCAGTTAAAGGTAACTGGGAGGGGTGATTTGGCATCTGGAGCAGAAGGGAACCATTCCCTTTCCCATCTTTCTTAGTACAGCAATGGGCCCAGGAGCAGTGCCAGGCTTGTGCAGTGCTTTGATGTGCAATGGCAAGAAATTCCCCCTGTGCATGTTTATTACAAAAGCACCCTGTGTAAATCGGCGCTGGCTTTGTTGCATTAGCCGTGTGTTGTCTCTCAAGAGCCAGAGCTTTAGGTGGCAGAAATAAGTGCAGTAAATTTCCTAAATCCTTGAAATTTTATCAGTTTATACCAGCTAAGAAACTAGTCCCCCTACCCAGTCCAGTAAACTACATACAATACAGCTACGTAATCCAATTCAAATGGCCAAGTAGTATTGCATTTAGTCTGCATAGAGCTAGACAGAAAAGGAAACCCCTTTGTGCCAGCTAGATAGAGAGGATCTTTCCTTTATGCATGTGCTGAAATTGTCAATTCATAAAGATATTGCCCCCCCCCACTTAAACTATATATGATGGAGTCACATGCCATGTTTCCACCACTCTTCTGCAACAAATCGTGGTGATAAGAAGGTGTCAGAGCTGAGAAACAATAGACCCGTCACTTTATTTATACTAAGCTGCAAATTTGTCAGATTCTTGGGGAAGTGTAAGTGACGTTGACTCTCTTAGACTGTACCAGAGCCTGCTGTACTGTCCCTGCATCTGTTTTACACTTTTAAGGGAAAGGTATCTTCCCTGGAAGTGATAAGGGTCTTTGAAAGAACCACTCTAACACTTCATGGGAATGAACACAAAAGACGTTGCCATGCACCAACTAAAACCAGTTTCACCTATTTCCACACATACTCTTCTGTGCTTCCCGTAATTTATTGACCTATTTATTGACTGCTTGCCTTTGTAATATAATGTAGAATACAGAATGTTTTATTTTTGTGCTTGTGTGTAATCCCACTTGGATAAAACCTTGTACCAATCCTATTTTATATGGAATCTCTCTGTTGAGTTGTGCTGCACAGAGATTGGGGTTGCTTATTTTTTTTTTCTCCCCTAGATATTTGTAAATACCATATACCACAGTTACCTCCCTTGCTTACAGAACTGTTCACTCACTGCCGTCATTTAAGTAGCATTCTGGAGCATGTATGGTCTTGTCCAATGTATAACTACTCTTGCAGAGGCATCATTGCTGTAAGTGGTCAGCTGTGTAGTTTATTGTGGAGTTATGCAGTCTCCACTCGTGCTGCGTGTTTCCAGATAGCGGGCTGCGCCATGGAGCTATATTGTTATATGCCTGCTACAGATCTCACCCTGCGAGTGACTGACACCACTCACAGACCTTTACCCTGAGCTACACTGCAATCTTAGTCTGTGGTTAATGGCACATTAAAAGAATTCGTAAGAGGTGTGATATTTTGCTCTGCTGACATGAACTGCAGAAGCCAACGGTTGAAGTGTGACCACACAGATCCTTTCAAAACTATCCACAATTCTTATGAAGCCATTTGCCAAGACAAACCATTCACCTTGTTAGGAGTGATAATCCAGCATTAGGGAGATAATCTGACATTTGCTTTTATCATCTCTTTTCTGCAACTGTTCCTGTGACAGTGATCTGACCAGAGTGCTTTTTGCACCACTGTCCTTAACTGAGCAGTACCAACACTTCGTGAACAGCACCAACCTTTCTGAACTGCATGTAGGAGGACCTGTGCCTTAAAAGTAATAAGTAACCCACTGTAATCACCCATAATCACTATAAATTTTCAAGTGACCATGAAGCAAGGCAGAGTGGCTGCCTTTGCACTCTCTTATTGCCAGAGATTTGTTGTAATAGAGTAGATAGTACACAGTGTGTTACAGTACAATGCAAATGTGGGTAGGCATGTAATTTTATCAGTTAGTAAACCTGCATGTGTGAATTTTTACAAGATCAGTAAAAATATCAATGGTAGCTTTTTAGAATTAGAGGCCAGCCAGTCTTCTGATACTAGTAACTTTTCTTTATAAAGAAACACGGACTGTACTGCTGATTGAAGAGGATTTCAGCCAGCCAGAGTTTGTGGTGAAAAACTGTGAAGCATGAGATGTATCTCACTGTGCTATTTTGGGAGAAAACTGAGCATCTCTTGAATCCTTCAGCTGCACCTGTGTTGTTCATAACCTGAGATTAGAACTATTGAGAACAGTATTTCATTTATTAATGTGTCTGTTAGAATTGCATGCCTGCTTTATGAGCAAAAACTTACCTTACTTTTACCTTACCTTTGCATATAATTATGCGAAGACATTTGCTGGATGTTCACGCAGTTAGATGGCAGAGATCAGGCAAAATAACACCAAAAAAATGGGGGCAGTTATTTTATAAAGAGCTTTCCCTAAGTAGTAAATTAAGGTTGCTTCTGCAAACTCAGAAATGCTTGGCTTTAAATGCACCTGTCCATATAGGTAAAACACTCACAAATAACACGATGAGTGCTTGACAAGAGCCAGTGCTACCAAGCTGTAAGTGCTGGTAATGTCAGTGAGACATTAAATAATCCACTGCATGTTTTCATTTTCTTTGTTTCTTTAGTCCTTCCTTCCATCCTCCTTTCTTCCTCCTTCCTTCCAACCATCTGCATTAGTACTGTGACTTCTGTTTCTAAAAGAATTTATTTTCACATTAAATAGCAGCACGCATTGATTTTCCTTTCATTTCTGATCTATTTTATATCAACATGCTAGCAGATGCTTGACTTAAAAGTGCAAACCAATTTTAGAAAGGTTTCAAAAAATATGGCTTCAGTATGGAAGTATCTATCTTTCTAGCCATCCATCCATCCATCCATCTCTGAATTGCATGGAACTGAAGGAGGCAGCAATGCTGTCTCACCAATATCAGTTGGATTTTTGCTTTCATCTGTTTCTAACTGAATATGTATAAGAAAGTGTAAGCAGATATGAAGCCCTTTTTTTGCTGGATGTTGTATAAAATGCCAGGCAGTGCTTGCAGTCTAAATAGGACAGGTAAAGGGGTGGGAGCAGAAACAAATGATACAAAGAGAGGAAGAGCCTGGATAACATATCAGCGAGGGGGCTGGGGGAAGAGTTTTGGTCTTGGATTGCTGCTCTTAAATCAACACATACGATGCCTCCAGAAGAGCATGAACTTCAGGACATCTTACTCATTTCTTGGTCTTGGAAGAAATCATGATAGCTGTGTCTCCTGTGCAAACACTCGGCACCAATGCCAGATTTCACGAAGCACTTGGAAGCTTGAGGTTCCCTTAAATGATCCATATCTCTTAGCTCTCTGCACATGGACTAAAATTCTTGAAGTAGATTTCTTCCCAAAGCTTTCTTGCATTATCCCTTTCTTGGGGGTGTGATCCCTGGAGTCCAGGCTCACTCTGCGGTGCCCTGCGTAGCTGATTGAAGATACATATTCCCAGCTTTTTAAGCATTAAAGCTTGACAGCTCAGCATGGCTTTTTCTGCCACTGCTGCCCCAGCCCTGCCAGCTCCCTTGCTCTGGGCAGACTGGCTGTTTGGGGCAGTCTGTGGAGCCTGGGGAGAAGGGGCAGAGCCCCACGCTGTTCTGGCAAGAAAGCAGGGCACGCCGTCTCCCTAGCAGTGCCTGGTGCTGGCTCGTGCTGCTCCCATTTGGAGGTGCCCAAATGTCAGTCTTCGGGAAAAAAAAGTATTCCTCAATATTGTGGACACATACCTCTTTCCAAAGGCAGTGGGTCCTGCCAGGTGAGCAGCAACTCTGGAGCTAAAGGAGTGAGGATCAACCTCCCCAAAACTGAAGTCACTTAGGAAAAATCATCTCCCAAATCATCCAAAGCAGCAGCCAAAACCTATGCCCTTCTTCTCCTCCCAAGCTACAGCTACTGCACTGCCCTTGTTAGACTGCTCAGAGAGCAAAGCAAACCAGAACCTCCAGCAGTCTAGGAATATCAAAGGATCCTGTGGTTTTTAACAGCCACGGGCAGTTTGGTGCCTGGCTTACCTACAGCACAATGGGAGAGGTTCAGTTAAGTATGTTCTGTAAAACACAGTGAGCCAAACCCCAGCAAAATCCATCATTTTTTTAAGGAAAAAAAAAAGAGAGGAAGGTTTCCTGGCACTTGAACATCTGCTTCAAGCATTTGAAAAACTACAGCCCAGTGTTAATTTAAACTTCCTTATAACCCAGTTCAACATTTGGAGTGCAAACACTGTTAATAGGATGGGAACCAGGGTGGTGGTGGTTTGCTTACTATATTGGGAAACAAAGCCAGAGCAAAACTAGCTTGAGATAGAGTTTTTGTTTATACTGCTGACCCATCTGTCTTCATTAATGCACTATTTACAGGAAAAGTTAAAAAATTAGCTTCTGCTCCTTCTTCAATTGCAACAGCAACAAATAAAGGCTGAACGGTTCCTTTGCCCTCGACTAAAAATGGAAATTCTTATCAGCACCCCTTGGAAGAAGAGGTTTATTATATGGAGTGTATTATTGTTGAATATTAGTGCTGGGACTAGGCATTTTGGCCAGAGCTGAGTATTTCTAGCACAGGCAACATGAGGAGGGAAGAGCAGTCAGGGAGGTGCCTATATTGCAGAAAGCAGAAACCAGCCGCAAAACATGACCCATGTCTTACTCTAAACTCCTGCCTTGAAGTCAAGGGAGAGATAATGTGTTTTTCTCCCGTGTTGACCCACACAGTGCTATTTCCCTGGGTGTGAAAAGAGACACATTTGAGGCTAAGCCTTGACATGGCACAGAAATCACTGAAGATGTCTCTGGCACTGACACGGGATAAGGTGAGGCAATGCAGGGCAGTACCCCTTTCTCTTACCTGCAAGTAAAGGGACAACATATACACACTTGAATTTCTAGAGTTTAGGTGCCTAAATGAGAACAGATGAAAGCCACCCCAAATGTGCCTACCCTGACTGTCCTCCAGATAAAATGAGGCAGGTTTGTGACAACCTGTTATTAAGCTGGTTTAGCTTGCCAGGTCTGGTCACATATTTAGTTGGCACAGCTGTAATCCAAAGAGGACCTGAGTTTATGGCCTAGCACCCCTGGACATTTCCTAATGAAAACAGACTGTTAAACCTACTGCTGTGCAAGTGAACATCTTTAAAAGCATCTTCTCGGTAAGAAGAAAAAGCTAAGTTTTGCACTACAAGCCCACTGAAATAGAGACATCCATTAAAAAATCAGACCCAAACTCTCTTTCTATAAACCATAAAGCCAGTAATTTCAAAAGGGCAGGCAGGTTTATCAGAGTTATCATCTCATTTGCACATCCCACTACAGGGGCAGGCTTTCAAATGACCTCAGAACCCTAGGCACATTTTGGGAACAAATCTGGCTGCCAGGCATCTTGTCTCACTCTTCTTCACCCCTTCGTCCCTGCCTTGCTCTTTTTCATCCCTCTATCACTCTCCATCCACTTTCGCTCAGGCAAGATACGCTTTTTGTCAGGCCACGTCTCTGCAAGCCATTCCCTGGGGAGCAGGACTCAAGGCACGTAGCGTGTCTGTCCCTCTCACAGAGGAGCAGCTTGCTGGGGAAATGCAAGGCTGTTGAAAGCAGTAGAAGGAGCAGCCGTTAGAATTACTGCTTCTTTTCCCAGATAAAAGTGGAGGGAAACATCCACCTTTTGATACCCTTGTCAAGAAGATGAATAGTGGAAGGAGTCCAACTCTCCCTGCTGAGGTCTTGGTAACATCTCCTGCAGCAGCTGAGCGCATTTGCTTTCAGATGCATGCTAATAAATGCCAGTTTAGTCTCCTGCCTCTCAAGGAGTCACTTCAGTAAGAGCAGAATCTGAGCTAGCAATTAGTTGTGAAAATTTCTGCTTCCAACTCCATCTCACAACACAGCATTGGTGGCAAAATTCATTAGGATATGGCTGCATTATTCCAGCAAACCAAGTTACTTTTTAGAACAGATAATGCCAGAAAATATAGAAGAGTTTTGCTAACATATATACTGCAATATATCCAGCCCAGGGCAAATGAGCTTACATTGGAAATGGGAAGTTTGCTTACTTGTTTTACACTGTTGGGTACATGCCCAATGTGATTCTGTTCACAACGCAAATTGATCAACCTCCTGCTAAGCATTTCAAGAACTTAGCAGGACCTTTGATTGCATTTTTTAAGTAAACAAAGGAAATATGAGGGATAAAAGCAATCAACATGGCTGCAATAAAGGAAATGATATGAGAGGAATGGATTTCTGTGACACAGAGCAATGCTTCCTGAAAAGAAGTTTGGGGGGGTTTTTTTCTAACTCCAAATACTACATTTTCTGTGATGGCCCAAGATATGGCCAACAAAGACAATATGCTGTATTTTATTTTAAATGGGCAGCTGCAGTACCATTAATTCAATATTAGCATAACTGTATTTCACAGAAGCTGCTCCCTGTCATATCTGCAGTGACTTTAGGGTGAGGGGATGCTCACTGCAGCAACAGAGCTCCCCAAACAATGTCCTTCAGCTCTGTGCAGCTGAGGCTATCCAGAATGTGAGCTTCAGATGGTGTTGAAAAGATGTGTCGAGTTAAGTGAGAAGGTTTAAATACAGGGTGGTCTCTGAAATCAAGTACAGTAGCTAACTAGCAACAGCGGCTAAACAACAGTCCAGCCTTCCATAGCTCTCAGGTTTATGTTGGCTTTGCTGTAGCAACTCCTTATCTTCCCAGAGATTAGAGCATTTTAGATCAGTTGTTGTGAGATTTGGTGGAAACCATTTCCTGAGCTGTCACCGCTGGCTAATCAGGCAAAGTCAAAATGCAAAGCTTTGGGAGAGTGGGAAAGCAAAACCTGTTATCCTACAATACTGAACGTGCTCTATTTGCTTTTATCATTACCTTATCATTACCAGATTTTAGATGGCCAGCTCAAGATACTCATACAGAGAAGCCTACAGCCTGAAACATAAGCCAGCTGAACTGTAAGCAAAGCAAATATCCTATTGTAGGAAAAACGAGCCCTTTTACCATTTCCACAAGTCCTGGTAGCTGGTGTAACTGTTCACCGGTTATTGCTTACTGTGCTTGCTCTTCACCAGATCTGCACTATGAAATCCCAACCTGAATTCCCCCATGGGTTAAAATTAGAGTGGGGATCCATGGGAAACTGAGACCCACACAGTTAGGAGACTAATGGGCTGATCCAACTGTTGAAACGGTTTAAGTGATTTGATTTTGGCTTACAGTAGCTGGTTGCCGCTGAGATAGACACAAAATAGCATGACAACATGCAAATACAACTTGCTATCCAAAATGTCACTTACAGATTTGTACCAATTTTGAAGTCATTCTTGCAGAGAGAGCAAGTTGCTTTCAACCACAGTTGCTTTCCTTGCTGAACTCTCTCCTTTTCCTTTGGGATTTCTCTAGCACACATTGTTTCTTGTTCTTTTGCACTCCTCTGCCAATCAACAACTTACACCAGCTGCAAATTTGGCCCAATAATATTGATTGCACGTCTTGTGCTTCCTCTGTCCACCCTAATTAGTGCATTAGAGATAAGCAACGTGCCCTGAGCAGCGAGCTAATGGCAGAGGGAGCAGGCCATGCTTTGCGGGGCACGAGTCCTTCCTGATGGGGGCTGCCACACGCGTTCCTTCCTGACACTGTTCAGGGCACTGCATGCAATGCTAATGAGCTCCAGGACAGGCAAACAATTTAGACAAGGACCTCAGTGAGCTCCCCAGAGTTGCATTAACCCCTGCACTTACTGCAAGAGAAAGGAGTAACTTTTAAGATAGAGCTGTTGGCTGGCTAAGCTGGACCCTGCTGCACACTGTGGTCTGCACACACACGGGAATGCAGAAGCCTTCGAGGGACTGGGTAGCCACTGGGAAACAATAGTACCTCTGTGAACAAATGAATTGCACCTCTATATCTGCTCTCAGCTGTTCTATCAATAACCATCCTGCTTTTGCATCATTCTCTCATTCTTGCATCACTCTTCTCAGGGAAGAAACCAGTGTCTTCACCACTGACACTAATGTTGTCAACACTTCTGGCCTAAAACCTCTAGCCTAAAATTAATAAAAGGAAGGGTTATCTGGCAAGCCCAGCAATCTCGTTATTATTGCAAATATTTATAGCGTAGATTGGGATTCAGGACTCCCAAGTCTTTGTCTGGCTCTGCTTCATGTGTGCTCTGCAAACATTTTCAAAGGCTTCATTACTTTTGTGTTGAGTTTTGGAGAGCAAAAATCTGTGACCTCCATGGCTTGACTTTCATCAGGACAGAAGACCTCATTAGTTTGTCTTGAACAGTGAGTGCTGAGCACTCTGCTACAAACTCCTTTGCCTTGACTGGCCAAGGCACTGCAAGGCTTGCACTGGTGCAGGCTTACCTGTCTGGGCAATGGGCTCCTTGCTTGCTGGTATTGAACCTAAAAGAGGATAGGGCGCTAAGACGTGGAGCAAGTCAAGCAAAAAGCAGTCTAACCATCTGAGCCCTACACCAGTGTCCTAAAAAGCCACTACAGATGCAAACCACATTAAAGCTCCATCTCCACGTTGTGATGGGATGCTAGGGTGCTTCGCCCCAGCTGGTGTTCCTGCATGTGATTTCTTAACAGCCTTACAAAATGGAAGAAAGACTCTGCTACAATTTTATTTTTGAAAACCATCCTGCTTGCCATTATCAGTGAGGCTTTATATTTGAGTGAGCAGGAGCAGGTCAGAGTGGATGACAGCAATTTAATCTGCTGTTGCTTTTCCATAACTTCTTGTGCTATCCTTGACCCTAAGCCAATGCCCTTCCACTGCCAGCTAGGGGAAAAATCCAGTCTTATGGAGGTGATGAGTTTCTAAACACGTATCCCAGGTCTTCTGCAAACTGTAAATGTGATTTATCCCCATGTTAGACTTCTTTACACAGCCTTCTTTATGCTGGATAGGAGGAAGGTAGCGAGGGAGCAGGATGTTCCCACTCCCCTAGTGGAAACATCCCTTCCCAGGGTGTGACAACACTCCAGTTTCCAGGGGACATTTGACCTTTCACTCATCGGCGCTGCCTGTAGCTGTTGTGTTGGGAACAACTGTCCTTGGGGTGCTTGGCTGACTTCCTGACTCCTTTTGGATTGGCATTTCCATACAGTTCAGCACTTAAATTGAGCACTGGATTTTTAACACCATTGGAAATGTGGATGCATGCAAAGGGAACACTTGGCAGCATTAGAACATCCATCCTTTGAGCCCCAGGAAGGGACACACAGGGTAAAGGTGTCACTGAAAAGACTCAAACCCTGCACTGGCCCTAAAGATCAAGCGTGGACCTCATCCAGAGCATGCAGAGCGCAAGGGGAGCCTCTCCAGCTGGATGGCAGCCTGTGCTGGCCCTTATCGGGGAGCCGAGGAAGGAAACAAGGCAACGCTGCTGGGGAAAGGAAAAATTTACCTCTCACATGCTCAGAAAGCAGATGCCAAGCTGATGCTTATCCTCATTTCTTTAATAAGAGGTCAAAGCCTGGCCCCTGCCTCGCTGGCTGCTTTTAAAATGCACTCGTTTGGAAATAGCTCCCTGGATGCAGCAAACAGCATTTCGGCCAGCTGATGAGATTAAAGGAACATTCCCCTGTTCCCAGTTCCTGTTATCGGTACATTGTGTTAAGAGGGCCAAAATATCACATCGTGTTTTTACGCGTGATAAAGCAAATTTTCACAAGCCACACCAGTGGCTGCTGACGGCACTGGGAGTGTCATTCCCCTCTGCCGCACAAGGCTCACCAGGGTTGGCTGGGCATGGGAGTACAGGGAGACCTTTTGGACAGGGTTATGTATGAAAATGAATGACTTTTTGTGAAGCTTCCTTACATGAAGGACTCAGGGGGTAAACAGGATGTTTCCTGCTCGCTGAGCTCTTTGCTTGTTGGATTTTTCAGCTTGGTAAATTCTTTGATGTTTGCTAAAGGTTGAGCACACCCTGGAGTCTTGCAGTGGCAGCACCACTAAGGTCTCTCTGCTCTGCCCCACAGCCTTACAGTTAGTTGCACCTGAATTCCGGTCACTCACCTGGTTGCTGTATTTGGCTGAAGTTATAAGCCTTATTTCTTAAGAAAGCAAGTTCCCAATTAACTGCTGAGCACTTCTGTTTATGGGAATTACCTACTGAGAAAACTCTTATAAAGGAAAACAGCTAGAAGGGTAAACTATTCTAGGTGGAGACCACGCATGCAGTGAGCTGTTGGCAATGTGAATTATCCAAGGAAGAAGCTGTCCCAGGTGGAGCCTCTGTGCGGTATTTACCATGCAAGCACTCAGGGCATTTATCTGCTTGAGCATCTTGGAATTCCGAAATTTGCAGGTTTTTTGTGCTAGAAGAGATTAGCATTTTCTCCAAAAGAGTGCTTATTCCGACAACTCCTGTCCCTGCTACCCTGACAGCTTCTTCCTGCCTCCATGTTGGCCCTTGCTTTATCAGGATGCTTCTTTTTTGCCAGGTTATTTTTCCTTCAGGCCAGTTTGATGGTCTGGGTTTGTAACATCCCTGTGCTGCAGCAAGGTGGCAGGAAAACACAGAGAAAGTGGGACACTGGAACTGCTTCCAGGGAGGGTTTGACTGAAAGTCTGGGGACTAATTTTTTCTTCCCACCTTGGTGAACGGTTATTCATGCACGAGGTCTCCATTTGGCAGTCTTTTCATCTTAAAAGCAGCCTTTTTTGGGAGTGTCTTTCAGCTCCTATGTAAAGGAAGGACAGACTGCATTACTCTCTAATTCCTGAGGAGAACAACATGTTCTCACTGCTTTTCTTTCGTTTGTAAAAGCCATCCTACATAATGGCTGGACAATTTTCCCGCACGTCCATCTCGCCTCCCACAGCAACTTGCTATTTTATGCAGTAGCCGAGCTAAAAAAGGGAAGTTACTATCATGCCAAAAATGCAACTTTGATAAAATATGAGGGGGTAAGTCAGCATAAGCATGACTGGGTCGGGATCCAAAGAGAATAATGTGGGAAGGATAATTTTGCTTTCTTGCCTCTCACGCCTACCAAATGCCTGGATACAATGAAGTGAATTCCTAAATGAATGCAGTAAATACCTAAGAAGAGCAAAACAGATTTTTTTGCTCTAACACAAAGAATGCTAGACAGTGAGAGCAGGACTGAAAGTATATCCTAAAAGATGTCATATTTTCACCCCATAATGCATGGTTTAACAGTTTTAGATGCATTCAGATCTGTGGTTTTAATTGCTCTAATTTGGAAAGCCATATCACATTTAAAGGGAGAGGAAAATCCTCAGTATATTTTGTGAGTTATCCTACACTCCCATCGCCCTGAAGGGGATGCTCTTGTGTCCTCTGGCTGTGCAGTGTGAGGGTTAAGGGGGGTGAAAAACTGCCTTTTTGGCAGTTTCGAAGCCTATGGTGCCCAGGGCAGGGTTGAACAGGATCTTTCTACAGGCTTTATTCTTTATTCTCTATGATAGACAGTCTGTGTTACTTTTATACGATAGTAGTAGTTCCACACTTTCTAGGATATCTAGAGTGAATGCTTAAAGCCCACTGAGCTGAAAAGCAGCCACCAAACAACCCTCTGTGAGTTTATAATGCCCCTTCCAGCACAGAGGAATAGCAACTCCTGCTTCAGGAACAGGAAAGACTTTCTCTGCTACTCCTTCCCCAAGAAGCTTCACAGCTTAGCTGCAAAAAGAGAGGGAGGAAGGAAATGTAGGTTGTGCATCAGTCAGTTTTCGGGATCTCATATTCTGGTGTCTCAAACAGAAGATCTGAAAGTGCATTAAATCCAGAGTAGGATCTGGGCACTGCCAGTATTCAGGTGTGGCACTGGGCTTTGCGTGGCTGAGCAGAGAGGATATACCCTCAGGGCTGAAAAGGATGCAAAGTTTCCACAGGAAAACCCTCCTTATCTTACAGCACCCAACAGCAATAACAACTCATAAGATGCCCATGTTTCTCTTTGAGGCTGTTCGCTCCCCGCCTTGCACTTAGGAATTTCCAGCCCACCTGACCTCTATTGGAAAGTCTATCTTTTAAATATGACCACTATAAACACTCCAAATTTTAATGGGCAGAATATCTTCAAAGAAATTACTCTGATCTTCAGAAACAGTCATGGTTTGATAGAGGTTGTTTTGCCTATCTGCAGCGGAAGTGGAGGAATGCACAGTTTATACTAAAATAACGTGCACTTGTCCTAATCACAGAGACTTCTGAGCCTCAGCCAAGCCTTTTCACGTCATTACAGTCTACTGCATGCTGTGAAGGAATTATTTGCCTCTTCACACTTTTGATCTTTGCAGAAAGGAGTGTATGGCATTTCCAGCCAAGATGTTCATGATGTTCCTCCTAGACCTGATGGAGAAGTTTCTCCCTAAATGACTCCTGAGCCTCATGCCCAGATTAGTAATGAGTCCCTTGTAAAGGTAAAAAATTAAATAAACACTGAAGCAGCTCTGTCAAGATCAAGTGGTGTTAATGGTGCTTGAAAGAGACTTTGGGAGACAAGAAATGTGTCATCTCAGGGTGCTGTAGCATGTGGGACATGCAGGTGATGGGGAAAGTGAGGTTTTGATAGCTCAGCTTTGACAGTGGCTAAGCCCAGTGGAGGCCACACTGTCCTCCTTGGGGCTTTTCTCTGTGATGCCCATCCCTCTGCAAGGCTGCGGACTGCAGAGCTCTGCACCAGCAGGTCCCAGACCACTGGTCCAGTATAAAGGGGTACTGTGATCCTCACTGAGAGACTAAATTACCAAATTTCAGATTTGAAACATTTTAATTGGATTTGATCATTGCAAAGGCAGAGGTCCTTGGCTGTGGGTCCTCTGGAAGGCACTGTGATTTTGCAGCAGGCCCATGCAGAAACCCCATGCAGTAACCCCATGCAGGCCTCCGGAAAAATTTAATTCCCTGGTGTGAAGGTTTGTGGGCAGGACAGTGAGAAGCTGTGTAGTCTCTGAGGATCCTATGGAGAGGAAAACCACTTGGAGTCAGAGTCTATAGGTCGAGTGAGCTATTTATGGGCTGGATGCTTAAATGCAGCTCAACTTTCACAAACCTCTCCTTTACCAGTACTTTATATCCACAGCTAAGCAAAGGTGGATTCAATACACCAAACTGAATCTAAGTCTGGGACTAAGGAGTCTGGACTCAGTTTTAGGGCTAGACGAGTCCCCCCTCAGCAAGGCTGATAGCAGCAAGTGCTATATAACCAATATTGACTTTTATTCTCTAATAACATGTTACCACTCCCATCTCCCCTTTCTTCACATAGTTTCCTCTATGTCCCTTTCTCTAACCAGTTTGTTTTTCTTTGCAGGCTCTGCCAAGCAGGTCTGCAGCCTGTCTTGATCTGAACTTTTGTATTAACAAAGCCAAGTCCTCAGTACCAGTAATCCAGTGTTGTTGCATAACTTCACTGTGCTTGGCACAGAGGCATGTGTTTTGTCCTAGACATGTTGCTTGAAAACTCCTGCAGATCTCTGTGTTTTTCCCTTTTCTGTTCCCATGAAGGCTCTAGGCTGGCCTGAAGCTGTGTGATGTTGTTCCCCCTTCTTAACATAAATGAGGAGCAAAAGGTTTTCTTTGCAGAGTCCTGTATTTTCTTTCCTACGCCAAAAGCTTCAGCAGCGTTGTGGTACTGCTGGAAGGGCGACTTGCTGGCAGGCAGTGGGAAAACAAACAGACAAGCTTACAAATAGCCACACTGGCACCATGAGACCTTTGGGTCCAGTTAGTCTTTACGCTGATGGCAGCAAGTGACTGGGAGAGACCCAGCATCGTTGTTGGGGTGCAAACCCAGGTGTCCACCAAGGTGGCCGAGGAAATCCTGTTTGGCACTGATGAAATCATGAAAAACAAAAGCAGAGGCAGTAAGTAAGTCCAGATCTGTTATTCTTTGAAAACTGTCCATCAGGGAAAATGCAGAAGCCCCATTTTCTGTACTGGGTAAAGGTGCTGATGGACTCCCTCTGCACAAAGAGCTCTGTGTATGGATAGATGAAAGTGCTCTCCAAAGCCTCAGCAGCAGCTGTGCTGGATTTATAGATGCATGGCTATAAGGAACAGTGATTTAAAATAACTGAAAAACCACTTAACTAAAGAGGTTTTTGTGATATTGTGATTTTATAACTGGAGCCTTAATATCGATGAGTCTGGCACAGCACAACAAGTGATGCTGTAGGAGACCTCTTCTCAGTGGACCTGACAGGCTCTCTGGACTTCTTTTGCTCTATAAGAGCCATAACCAACTGTATGCGTTAATGTGAACATCTCAGCCATGATGCTGACAGCATTTGCAGCCCACCATCCAGGCACACTGTGTGACGAGCTGTGCCACCCCAGACCTTGGGGCTTTTCTGTCTCTCCAGATCTAGGATTTACGGACTTTTTGTTCCACTCAGAAGCACTGTGGGTATCATCTCCAGCAAGGAGCCAGCCGGCTGGCAGGAGGGATGCTTGCTGGGTTTTTTTTGTAAAGGCATAAAGTGTCCTTAACCTGAACTCTTGAGTGCAAGATATTCTGATTGAGCAGCAAGAAGTATTGGCCTGTTCTACAGGTAACTTGAGCAGCTGAAAGAGGAGTTGAAAAAAACACACCAAAAAAGCTAAAGAATATTTTTGAATTTTCCTGTTTCAGAGCAGAAACCAGCCTCTAACTTCTGGGCTCCTTCCTCCGAATCAGCCCAGGGTTAGTAGCAGAACACCAGATGATACAAGTCCCTGGCTCTGAACCTGCTTGGCAATTCCTATGGATTCATGCAGCTGCATTTTATGTCTGTGCACAGCTGGGTGTCTCCTCCTAGTTGGTTTTGGCATCAGTTTTGTTTGTGGATTTAGCTAAGTTTTTTATCTCCTCCTCAAGCATCTTGTTTTTCTTCTCCATGTCCTCCCGTGAGCATTCCACGTTCATCAACTTCAGCTCCAGTTCCTCAGACTTCTTCTTCTCCTTCTCAATGTCCTGATTCAGCCTTACCACTCTGGCCCAGACTTCATAGTTTTCCTTCTCGAGACTGCAAAGAGAAACAGAACTTGAAAGGATTGGATTGGAAGAGTGTCAGGAAGTCATCTTTTGGCTCTTAAGGAGTCTGCCCTCTGTGTCATTAAGCTATAAAATAAGCCAGAGGTGCAGTCCTGATCCCCTGACCCTCAATGGCCACATAACACAATGCAATAAATCAATACACATGATATATAATGATACAATAACAATATATGAAGCTATATAACACTGATAGTTGCAACTAATAATGTAATAACGCTATTACTGAATTCTGGGTAGTATAATGGTACAATATTGTAGTAATAACAAGAATTATGACAGTGTAATTATTGCAGAAACATTACAGTGTCATACAATGATGTAATAAGAACTAGAGAATGTTAATATTGTAGTAATATAACATTAGCAACTCTGTCATGAGAGTACAGCACACGAGCATTGACTTTTAGATAGCCTACTACAATACTACATTTTATCATTAGTCATTACTCTTATATACTGTATAGTATTACTGGTAAATTAATCTGTGCAATACTAGTGTTGTAATAACATGAGCTGAAGACTTCATACTCTCCAGAAAGCAGCACTGTGCAGCATGTTACCTTTTAATTTGTTCCTCGTAGTCATTTTTCTGTACCTCCATCTCTTTTTTCAGCTTCAGGATCATGTTTTGCAGGAACTCCCTGCTCTCCTGATCAGACTTGGAGACCTCAGCAGGGCTGCTGGTGGGACTGGCTATTTCCTTTGGCTGATGGCTGGGACTGGGGCAGGGCAGAAATTCCTTATCAGAGCTGCTGCTTGAAGGGCTGGGGCTGGAGCCGCTGCCTTCCCCACTTTCTGCCTGGGAGGTAGGAACATTATCGTAGGTTGAAGCCCGGTGAAGGTCGAGCAGCTTAAAAAGATCGTGAGACAATGTTCTCTTATGTCCATCGGGGACCACGGAGCGCATGCTGCTCCCAGGGGAGCTCTTCCAAAAGTCACTGGCAAATATGTCATTTTTGTCATTGCTGCCTTTCTCCCCAGGAGAAGCAGCTGTCAGGAAAGATTTCCTGTTAGGTAAAGTCTGAGTTCTTTTCCTTGACTGCATTTTCCACATTCCCAGTGTATCTTTGGACCCATTATCTTCTCTGGGTGCACTTAAGCTCACAGCTGGTCTGGCGGCACTGCTGGAATTCAGGTCATCTCTCTGTAAAATAGACCCGTGGCATTAGGACAGCCTCATCCTGCTTTGTGAGCAAGGACAGGTTGCAGGGACTGCTGTGACTGCAATATTTAAGAAAGGCACATTTTAACATGCTAACAGGAATGGCCACAAGTTTTCCATAAAAAATTTTGGGTTGCACCATGTTTTCCATTAAAAAGAACTTTTTGCAGAGATTCTTTCTGAGTAAAGCCTTTAATCCTCAGTGTTTTCACTTCACCAGCAGGAACTGAAAAGGCTTCATCTATTCTGCCTTTTAGCTAAAAAACTTCAGGAGTTTTCTTTTTTCCCAGAACAGTAGATTTTCCACAGGAAAGTGGAAAGTTTATCTACATTGTTTTCCTGATGTAGATATTCCAGAGATGACAGTTAGAGCTCTTTACCCTATTAATAGCAAGTGCTCTTAGTGGCTCACTGACCTGTTAGATCCCATAATAATTAATTACACATCTATTAAATTTATGTTTTATTATTTCTCTGAGGATCTAGCCTTACCATTTGCCTTTGGATCAAGCTCTCTGTCCTGGGCACTGCAGGGTCCTCTGCAGCATCCCAGCCCACGGAGCTGCGTGGGATGGGGGATTTCTTGTCATTTTTTTGGGCAGATGGGGAGGGTGGCACATCCTTGGATGAGGGAAAGAGGTCTGCATGGTCACTTATCATCACAGTCATCACCTTCTGGATCTGTGGCGTGCCTGGAAGAAATTACAGACTTGTCAGCAGCAAACCCAATGTAACGGGCTTTCTTCCACCCACACTTGCATTTTCTGGTTGGTCTTTCTGGTGTCCAAAATGGAGATGCACATAGAAATGCAGGTGAAGACAAGGAGCAGGATCACAAAACCAAGTAAAGGGAGGGATTTTTATATCACCCCAGAACAGCAGGAGTAGACTATGGAGCAACCAAGATGGGAGTCTGCTCAGCTGCACCAAGACACAAATTGTGCTTCTTTGGCTTTAGACAAGCAAAGTACAGGTATCAGTTATATGAATAGGCATATGAATGCCTGGACCATTTGCACGTAATGTCTGTAGAACAAAACAGTCTTTGGCCTTAAAATATTTCTTCTATTAGTTCTGCTGCATCTGGCCTTCCCCACGGGATTACAGTTTGGCTCAGCTAAACAGTAATTTCTTCGAGTTTCCTTTGTTTCTCTAAGAAGAATTTTACACCTTCCTGCTCTAAGCAAAAGAAAGATGACTTCACAAAATTCCTGAATTGTTTGAAATCTATGGAGGGAACACACAGTGCAATTCTAAGCAGTTTTCATCACCATAAACATTTATAGCACAACACGTGGCTTTACCCTACCCTGCTGTATTTACTGTGCCCAGGCACATGTCTGGCTTATATCATGGGTCTACCATAGAAAATTTTTAATTTCAAGATTGTGGATGCAACTGGGTATTTCAGCATATCATGTGCTCCTATGCCAATTATTCCAGGAGTCCCTTTTACCTCTCATAATAATTGCAGGATCCTCTATCTTGGGTCTGATGAGGTTCACTCCAATCACTGTTGCCAGGTTATCCACACTCATCTTGTTGACGCTAGAGTTCAACTGTATTTCATGTAGAAACCTGCCAGAATCCAAGGGCAAATATTTCAAGTCAGAGAAGGAAGACTGCAAAAAGCCTTACACACCCACTGGTATAAAATCCTGATTGATTCATCCAGCTCTTCCTTTAAATCCCAAGGACAGAAACATGAAATTGCCTTATAAGTGCAAACTGGAGCTGGGTCTTATTGGTATCAGTAGAAAAACCACCATGTGATGAGCTGCTCACCTAAAAAAAAAAAAAATCAAAAAGGGAGGGAAAACCTCCATCTAATCTCTAACCAGAGAAAAACTACCTAGGCTGCGTGAAACCTGACAGTTTTGTTGCACAAGGCTTTGTCTAGAAAAACTACATTTGATTTTAATTCTCAGGGATTCATAAGTGAGTTTTAGGGTAGGCATTTATGCTCAGACTTTGTCAAGGTGTTCATCCCCATGGCTGAAATTCTCCCTTTACAAAAGTCAGGATCTGGTGCCTTGAGGGGAATCAAAACATGGCTTAAGAGGGCTCTCTCTAGAGGAGTCAGCCTCAGCCTTTGGGATGATATTTCTACTCACCAACACCAAATCTGAGCTGTTTATACCTTGTGCAGAGGACTGACCTGCAGATATAGCTGAGGAGGTTGTAGTTGTCTCTGGGAAGGAGGGACAGTTGCTTCAGGAGTTCCTGATGGCCCTAAATGCAAGTTAAGAAATAGCTCTATAAAGATTCACAGATATATATGGACACAAGAATGACTCTCAGTCACTCCATCCATTCCTATATGGTCTCACCTCTTGGCATTTGCTTGCCTTGGAAATTACATTTATCCAGCAGACCAAGCATGGACATGGAAAAGTTTTTGTACAGTGCTCAGCAAGAAGAGGCAGACCATTGCCCAGTACTGCTGCTACCACAGCAGCAAAGGAAAGAGCAGGGTTCCCTCCAGCCCAGCACGTGTGTGATGACCTCTTCGGAAAGAGCTGATCACACCTAATCTTGCATTTCTTGTATATAAACATTTAAGACATTTTTAACCCCAAAGATCCTGAAGTGAAACAACCTACACGAAACATTTGCCCTTGAAATACAGGGGTGAACACTGCAGTTCACAGAGCTCATGCTACCAAGGATAGCTGCCTTATTTTTTTTGTGTATAGGAACAGCATCCATGAGTGAGGTTTTTGCAGTGGGCGGGCTTCTTTTCCACCAAATTATATAGTTAGGAAAAGACAGTTCCCATCTGTTTCTCACTTCTCCCTCTACCAAATCGCCACTTCCTTCTGTGGTCTCACCCAGAGCCCTCTGCCAGCTCTGCTCTCAGCTCGGGCTGATGGAGACTGCAGCAGGTTGTGTTTCCTTCCTCTTTTGCTCTTCACACTTGCTATTTGCTGCAAGCGCTTAATGACAAGAGATGCTGAGCAGCTCTTAGATCTGCTCCAGAAGTGTAAGCTTTAAAATGGATAAACCCATGTTGTCAAGTGGGGAAACCCCACTGGCTTTGGGAGATTTTATCTTTTTAATTTTTTTTCTTTTTCTTTTTTTTTTTCCCCCAGATTTTGAAGCTCAGTAATTACACAGCTTGAAAAGCACAGCTAAAGATGCACCCGGTGTCTCCTGCTCACAAAGCCCTGGCACTGAAACACAGCTAATTTTAAGGCCAGAAGGAGAGAAATGAATGCATCTCTACCTTTCTCTCATCTGCATCCAGCGCCTGACCGCACAGCAGGAAATCCTCGTACTGCATCCAGGGCACAACTGGCTCAGGGAGCTCCCGCAGGTAGAGTTTGAACAGAGAGGCCACGGTGTGCACATCTGTATCCCTGCAACATGCAAAGAGCCACTCACGTGAAACTCAGACCCATCTGGTGAGCAACCCCTACCCTGCTCCAAGAGCATGAGATTATATTTAAGCTCTGTGTATAGATGCAGGAGACAGAGAGATATAAATAGGGAAGCCAAAGCAAGCTGGGGGGAATCCATAGAGCACCCCAAGCCAGAGAATGGCCCCAGCTGGTAGGAAAATAAGTGCTTGGTGGAGATTTTCCCCACCGTGGGGCTGGCAGGTCCCCAGTGTTCATACACAGGCTGAGCCTTCCCAGCCTGCATTTCACTCAAGAGGGTTTGCATGCAAATATTGCCTGCTGTTCACATGTTTGGCAGGCACTCCCCGCTCTGTGTGGAGCTGGCGAAGCTTGCCTGGGGTTTTTAAGATTAACAGCAATTACTGAAGATGTTCTGCCGGGACAGATGTTTGCAGCTTTGCATACCATATAGTTTACATTACGTCAAAAGGACACTGTCAAGATCATAAGCCTCTAATTTGACCTACCTTGAAGTCGCTAAGCTGTTATAAACTTCTAGCAAAAATCCCCCAGTTCATTTATTTTTAGGATTGGTTGGGGTTTTTAAAATACTATTATTTTTAACAAATGCACATAACCATAAAGGAATTTTTTCAGAGCTGTGTTGTTGTAGGGCCTACCAATACACACCATTAGGCATCCTGGATGCCTGGGCTGCAACAGCAGTTTTCTAGCGCTCCCCACCCAATCCTGCTGTGCTTGTGTGCACAAGCGTGCCTGTGCAAACCCAAACAGGCTGCGAAGGTGGCACTGAAGGTCAAGCCAGCATCTTGCAGCGTTGAGGTCACTGGAAATCCCATTATTGGCCTTCCTCCTCGCTAAGAGAATGTTTTGGTTGAAGTGCATAGGGGCTGCCATCACCCTGAGATCACCGCAGCAATGCTCATACCAAGCCCTGAGGCACAGGGTGCTGGGAAAAGGGCCAAACTCCCTTGCCATGCCCCACTGCAAAACACAGTTCTGCAAAAAATAAAAAAAGGCTTCACCTTCCTATGACCCCCATACAGGTTACAACAGGAAAGCTCTCAGCAGGACTCTGGCACTCAGAAAGCAAGAAATATTCAACTGCAAAACCAACGGCCAGGATGGTTATGCTCCCGGAGCAGCTGTGGCTCTACAGCAGGTATTATTTAAGTAAAAGTGCTGTGGTTTTTCCTAACAAAGCTGCATAAAGCTGGGTAAAAACAGGAAAGGTTTTGCAGTGAGGGACAGGCCTGTGGATAGAGAGATGAGGCCCCTGCACTCCGCTTAGGCAAATTGTTTTGCACAAAAGTCCAGGGAAACTCCTGGGTTTGGGTGCGTCTCTCCCACAAGCACCCCAGATTTTGCCGGCGGCTCTCAGAGCTCAGGTGATGCCATATGGAGCAGCTTCCTGGGTCTGCATAGATGGGGCATCACCACAAGTATCAAACACCTTCATAGACATGCAGCAGCCTGGGCACTCTTTGTCTCAGTTATGGTGGATAGGACAGGGCAGGAATTAAACCAAAAACCTTCACTTTAGGTGCTGTGGAAAGGCAGGACCCACTTTTCCTTTATCCCAGCACAGGGGTCACTGCTTTCACCAGTGCAAACCAGAGGGTGAAGCCCTGGAGCAGCCTGCACAAGTGAGCAGGGGATGCTTATCTGACGGGGGCCAAAAGCAAGGGCTTAAACTCTGACTTGGGGCAGGGGACAGGTGGGAAACCATCTCAGAGATACTGAGGCACCTGCAGGGATAGCTGGTCTGCGAGCTATCAAGGGAGGGCTTTATAAAGAGGTGCACCAGGAGTTTACCTTTCTTCTCCCATTTTGCACAGGGCATGGCAGAGGTAGAAGTAGCAAATGTCTCTCTCCAAAGCCTCTCTGAGACACACGGGCAGGGATAGGCAGCTCTCTCAGCTTTAGGGAGTTTGCTATTTCCTCTTAGCCCTGCAGAGGAAGGGCGTCAGCCTTGGAGCAGCCAAAATCTCTCTGTCATCTCTATGTGGTGTTGTAGAGAAAAGCAACAGGAGGAAAATATCATGGGTATAGGCTGGCAGGGAAAGAAATAACTTCTACTGTGTGCATTAGGGTGTTCTCCGAGCTTATTTGTGATCCTCTACTTGCTCTCCTTTCTCTAAACCTCTGCTCTTAGCTAATGGGCTGTGTAGGCTCTTCCCTTTGCCTCCTTCTTTGGCTGCTCCTGCAAATGATAAATGCTGTGTGGGGCCAGGATTTTCCTAAATACTTTCCTTTTTTTCCATGAATCTCATCTCAGCACCCTCTGATTCTGCTTTTGCCTCCATTTGGGGTTTCTGCTGAATCCTTTCTCCTTGTCAAGCCCTTCTGGAGAGTCCGAGTTTCCTGCAGGGCACTGCTGGGCTCTCTGAGGGGTTAGACAGGCTGCTTTTCCCCCAGATTTTGGGGTGTATGAGACCTAGTTGAGTAGGAGAGGGGGAATCTAGCATTACCGGTCAAATGATGGCCTTTCCCCAGCATCGAACGCGTCCCTGAGCTGTTTCACCAGGTTGTCTTGGCCAGGGAGGCGGAAGATGCCCTCCTCACTCACACCGTGCTCCCGGATGAACTCGGCACACTTCTGCACCAGGATGGGGACCTGGTGCTGCCCGAATTTCTGTTCATAGGCCATGGTCTCTGCCAAGCGCTGGCCGAACACCGCTAGGGAAAGGACAGAGAGGTTAGAGGAGCCCAAAAGCTTTGCTAAAGGCATATTACCTGCCAAAGTACATCAGGTGCAAATGTGATAGCAGTACCTGCTTTTCTGATAGCATAGGAGCTACAAGAAGTCTGCAAGCTGGGCGAAATTCTTCCAAAGAATTAATAGCAAAATGAAACCTTGTTCATCTACAAATAATTAGCAGTTCTCAAAATTATTAAAACCAAGCAGTGAGCCTTGTTTTTTGCCATGCTGCTTGCTGGCCTTGGAGCAGGGTGCTGATACAGAGGGAGATGGGAACAGCAAAAAGGCTGATGCAGGGCACAGGGAGAGAAGGCAAGCTCATCACACAAAGCTGAAGGATATAGAAAGCACAGGAGAACACTAAGGAATAAGAAAAGCAGCCTTGAAGAGATTTGGAGCTCGAAGTCTTACTGATTTAGTTGCTTTTCTTCCCCCTCCCCTCTCCTCTCACCCTCCAGAAACTCCCCTGTGCAAAGAATAGCAGCATTTTGCAGCGAGTGGTACCTTTCCTTCGGAGCAATGGCCTTTTCCTCCTGAACTCACAGCAAAAGAAGAGCTCGAAGGTGGGAAGGCAGCAGCCTCCATCCCAGCTTTTCCTCCTCAGAGCCTGGGGCATGGTAAGAGCAGACAACTCCCAACTCCAACTGGCTCTGGGATATTAATGGCAAAGGGTCCTATGGTCCTCCACCGTATTTTTGCCCCAGCAGTGCCTGTGATGTGTTCACATTGTGCTCTGAAGGCTGAAATAATTCCTGTGCATCTTCCAGACCAGGAAAATGCAAGTAAACACTTTCATCTGGAACCACAAGGCTTGTCGGCACCTGCCTGATCATGGGGGTTTTTCATTTATGACTTGCTTACACTTTTAAATAATGAATATAAACCTGTCATTGTGCACAGTAAAAGCAAATAGCTTTTTTTTTTTTTTTTCTTTTACCTCTCTGCATTAATTGCTTATTTAACTGCAAGCTGGCAGATTTGTTAATTTGGGAATACCTCCCTGGGGCCAACGCAATGCCCATGCCAGCCCACTCGGCAGGCGGGTCATTGTAGGGTGGCAGCCAGGCCTTCAAAACCCCTCCGAGATTTTGGAGATGCTTTTGCTGTTGCTTCACTCTTGGCAGCTGCTCTGCTTTTTGGCGTGCAACAAGCTCACAACTAGCTGGGTCACATGGGGCTGCTTCCAGGTGGGCTCTTGCCAAAACCTCCACTATACAGTGGGTTGCTTTAAAAGCACGTGTTGCTTCAGCTTGCATTGAGGCCAAAAACCTAAAGCATGAAGTTTTGGGAGTCTATTAACCTGTGTGTTGACATAAAATGCAGCTCCACAGTACCTGACTTCTCTGCTATCCTCAGGGCTCTCTGTACTACTATAAATTTACATTTTCTCTCATATAAGGTCACTTTATCTAGCTGGAAGAAACTGGCAACCTCCTAAGTTTAAGCAAGGATCAGATGCAGAGTTGTTATTAAATACTAGAGCCAGGTGGGGCAATGCCCTGAAAATTTCTGGCTCATGCAATCCTAATTTCAGATGAGTAATGCTGCATCCCCCAGGGCACAGCATGTTTCAGTTTAGAGGCAGAAAACACCAGGGCTGCAGAGGAAAACCAGCTGTGTCGTCGTTTAGGTGAAGCTTATCTGTGCCTATGGCAGGGTCACAGTGAAAGAACTCAAATTGGCAGCGCCTACTTGCCTCTGAACTGCTGTGATTTATATTAACACAGGAGCTACAGGAGATGAGAGCTCCATCATGCTTGTCTTACACAGCTGAAGGGCATGGATGCTATAAAAAAATTATATAAATAGTCAGGGCAAAGCACAGAGGGAGGGAGGAGAGGCTCAGGATGACCGTCTGGGTTAGTGCTCTTTTGGAGGAGAACTAAAGAGACTCCCAGCCCTGTTTCATTGGTGAATCTTGCTTATAGGAGTTCATCCTTATAGGAAAAATCTGGATAGTTCATTCTTATAGGAAAAGTGGCTGGCATGACCTTTGCTGCTTCCTTTGTGGGCTTTGCCTGTGGTGGGAAATTTACAGTATGCCCCTTTCTGGTCGATTCATCTTTTATACTTCCCTGCCCACAATTCTGTAATGGCATAAATGCATGCCTGAGGGGACTGGAAGCAAGGATCCTGTTGCTGCAAGCCTTGTCTGTATGTGAGGAGGGCAACTGCATGGCCATGGCAGACTGCAGAGAAAATGGGGCAGAAGGGCTGGGCTGAGCAAGAAAAGCTGGAAGAAAAGCAAAGCAAAGAAATTGGCAGGTGAAAGCAAAATTTTTCAATGCTTTATCCCTGAATAAGATTTTTTTTCAAGAACAATGTTTTATGGGGTCAATAAGTCAATGAGGAAGTTTGCAAAAGAGGTTGAAACCAGCCCAGAAATCTTCATTCATACTTGGCTGCCATTTCCTTAACACTGCCCATGTTTGCAGCAGACCCACCACCACAGGGTCTGGTCTAGGAGTAGGTTTCTAAGGCATTACAAGTTACAGTCACATTACAGTCTGTTTTCCAGTTTCAAGGGTTTATGAGACCAGCTTTGAAATCCTCACACAAAAGTACTGCAGACCATGAGATGGTAGGAAATTGCTTCTCCAAGAGCTGTCCCTGCTCCCCTTTACCTCCTGACGCTGACCCCAGCACTCGTCGGATGGATTTAACCCATTCTTCCATCTCAGACTGGGAATTAGCCATGAGCACGCAAGTGTCCTGCCCTGCCCGGTTCTGGTCTCCAGAGACCCCTGCAAAAAAAACCCCAAAACATTTATGCTTCATTTATAGAGAGGATTGGAGGAGAAAAGACACATTCTTCTTGTTTTCTTTGCTAAATGCTTTTGGCTCTGAATTTCCCCATTAACGTCTATTTGGCTGTGAAATGAAGCAGTGCTCTTATATTTCACCCTTGCTGAAGGTCTGCAAGAAAGGAACAGAAACTGCTTAACATTGCAGCCTGCCAAGGCCATGAGACATGGGCACTGACACAGGGCCCTCCTCCAGCCCTGACATGTGAATATTGAAAGCAAGACATGAGTTTTCATGTACAATGCAGCACTGTGGGGACCTTGAAAAGAAGTGGGAGCAAAAGGACTGGAAAAATGACTTGCCTAAATGATGTTGGGTGAACAGTCCAGCCCAAAAGTGTGTGAAAAAGAGGAGTGAAGCATCCTCACCTGGGATGATTTCGAAGATAAATTTCCCTCCTTCCTCTGGGTTGCTGGCCACCTCCTTGATGGTGCTTCCCTGGAGAGACAGGCAGCCCTAGAACAAAGCAGAGCAGGAGCTGCAAATACCTGTGTCCCATCTCTGCAAGGCTGACATTACCATATGTCAGCACTGAGGATCGAAGTCCTTCTTTCGAACGGATTGCAGGAGCTGGTGCCCTATATATATATATATATATGCTAAAAATTATTTTTCAAACACTAAGGGACACTTCCTAAATGCCAGTTTTTCTGATAAAGTGATTCTCAGAATGAGAAAACTGTTATTTTGCTCTTTCCTTTTTTCCTCCTTCTCATGTTTTTTTAACGCCTGTTGGGAGTGGAAGAAGAGAGTTCAAAGGAGAAGGGACCTAGCAAAATACCGGAGCATCCTGTTTCTGCTGCACTGGCGCAGGAAAACTATTCCTTTAACACAGCATCACTGAAACCCAAAACCCAAACCTAAAGTTTGCAGGAGAGGAGTAGAGAAAAAGAAGAAAAGGAAGGGGAAAGAAAAAAGTAAAGTGGAAAACAGCCGTTTCTTTTGGACCTTCATTTCCCCAATTGTCGTGGTGAACACGGGCAGCTTGGTCCTTGCTGGGGGGAATGGGTGGGAAGCGGCCGAAGCACGTAGGGGCCAAGCAGACGTGAGTCAGCACCAGAGGCCTCCCGAGGCAGGAAATAAGGCAGCACCACAAAAATAAAGTTTCTCAGCGATTTCAACCTCCTGAAAGCCATTGGGCTCCTGCGAGCAAGCGCTCCAAAAGCCTGAATTGCAGCTGTATCAGAGTCATTGATGGGATCAGAGAGGCTTAAAACGACCCAGGATGGTGCATCAGGGTCACCACGAGAGCTGCCAAACGCACCATGAATAGCAGCAATAAGCTTTTTACAGCACTTTCTGCTTCTATATCCCAATTACAACCAGGGAGACTGCTCATCCCAGTCACCCCTGAAACAGGGCAAAGGCAGAAATAGGACCTGGACCCCGCCAGGCTCAGCCCTGTGCTTTCACCCCAAGGATCTACTGATCGCCTTCCCCTTACGAGCATTTTCTATCTTGAGAGTAGTTTTGCTACCAGTAACAATTTGTATCAAGAATGGCTTTTCCAGCAAAGGAGAGAACCTTTCCCTGAAATTTCTCAAAACAAGGAAAATATGGTGGATATTACCGGTGTAAGCTACAGTATGGAGCAAATGGTTGAAAAACTAAAAAGTTATCCACATAAATTGGGAAAACAACATGATTTCTTCCTGGCAAGTGTACTACAATGCACACCCTAGGAAATGGTTTATATGGGTGAGACAGAGGGCTTGTTACAACCCAGAGGGGCTGAAGATGGGAGGATGCTGCTGGAGGGCTGCGGATGTCGGGCACTGGTGCAGACGTTCAAATCATGCCCAAGTGGATGATCACACTCCTGTTTTGTGCAAAGGGTTGGGTGCACATTGTGCTCTCCTGAGGATCTCAAAAAGCATCAGAACAGACATGCACTGGAGCGCTCAGCAGATTTCAAGCCTTTTCGCTTAGAGGAAAAGGCAGCTGGGCAGGTTTCCTCTGGCCGCATGGGGTGGACCGGGGCGGCAGCTGAATAGCACAAACTGCATCTGCACCTCTGAGCCTTCTGTGAAGGATGTGGCTGGGCTGGGATGGCATACAAACCCGGAGGCCAGAGAGAGAGAGATTTCCTTTCCTCATCCCTCCAGCTGCCCTCTTGTGTGGCAAGAGGTCCTAAGGAAGCAGCTGCCCATTGCTGTCATCTGCCCACAGCCCTGCCATGAGGTCTGTCCTGGGCAGATCCTCACACTCAGGCTATGCTGAAAGTCCTGCTTATTTTTTCCTAAAAGCATCCTGTAAGATGCCTTTCCCACCAAGTGCATGGCTGAAACCTCTCTCAAAGCTCCCATCACCTTGTCTAACCATTGCTGCACCTGCCATCACAAAAATGGTGGTGTACGGAGCTCTTTTTCTTCCCAGCCTGTTTCTGTTGTCTTGGAAAATGGTAGCAACTTTCTAGTTGGTAACTGGGGTTTTTTTTCCACCACCCTGTTGCTTGGGCACAGAGGGACCAAGCCCCCAGCAGGGCTTGCAGGCACTTTAAGTATTTAAGTGCATAGATGAGGCTCCTGATCAGGATATCTCATCTCTGTTACTGCCCAGAGGCAGAAAACTCCTTTAATACCCTACTCCAGACCCATCCCAAATCATTTCCTGATGAGCAAAGCTGCAAGAAGGGGAAGACTAAGGACCAGCAAAGCCCAGCGGTCTCATCCTACCTGTGGTTTGACATCGTCCTCATCCTTGTAGTAGTAAAGCTGCTGGCCCTTAAGCACAAAGTACCGCTGCTGCCAGTTCTTGACAATGGAGCGCTGCTTTTTCAGCCAGCCGATCTTCAGGGGCCGCTCTAGTGGGTTGGGGGAGGCCGGCCGGGTGCCCACTGGCTCGCCGCTCATCACGCTCTTGGAGCGGGCTGCCAAGAAAAGAGAGGGATAGGCTGGCGGGGATGCACAGGGACGAGCTGCCAGCAGTCCCACGTCCCCAGGGCAGGTTTAAGCTACAACAGCAAGAGCGGCTCTCTGCCCCTCTGCCTGTGCTGAGCAAACTGGCTAGAGTTTTTAAAGGAAGTGGCTGCAGTATCTGTCAGTGTGTGCTTCCTTTTTCCTGCGTGGGAGTAATTGTCTTGCAAGTGAGAAGAAAATCATTAGCTTTTTTTTTCTTTAATGGGAGTGTGTGTTTTTTTTATAGCCACCCCAAAGAGCCTGCAGCAGCGATAGCAGAATGACCCAGCCTGGCTCAAAAAAACCTCTTTGGAACTTGCAGTTTTGCTCTGGGAGAGTATTGCCTGATGTTTCCAATGGGGCAGTTCTCACGCAATGGGATTGGAAAGTCTCCAAGGGGGGAAAAAGTGCCAGTATGGATTTACCGGCTGGGCAGAAGAGTGTCCCCTGTCTCCTCTTTGCATCGCATAGATGGGTCCCATTGGTGCCACTGACCTGTGCCAGGTACCGGCAGCATGGCCCTATGGTATCTCTAAATGCGTCTGTGATAGTAAATGCCTTGGGAGGGATCATTACCAGAAGGGATTTTTGCCTCTGGACCGGGCACTGCAGGACCCCAGTGCCAAGCCACCTAGGTAGAGTTAGCATTTATGGTCTCAGGGAAAAAATAGTTATATGACTCCAGGGGAATTCAGCTTCACTGGTCTCTGCACATGGTGATTTCCTGAGGTCCTACAGCTCCCCTGCTAAAACGGAGCTGATGGCACCTGGCTGGGTCCTACGGGTGAGGATGGTGCAGGATTCGGGCCCCTGAGCCCAGCAGCATTGGCTGGCAGAGGGCATTCAGGCTGAGCCAGGGCTGCGAGGGAGGTGTTGTGTAGTGCTGTGGGATAGGGAAAGCTGCGGCAGCCCCATATCTCTGCCCCCAGATGCTCACTTTTCCCCCGAGCTGGTCAGCGGAGCGGAGAGCTGCAAAAGCTGCATTAGATATGAGTGTCGATGAATCCTGGTGTGGACCTGAGTGCAAAGGACAAGCTTAAAAGAGCAGAAAATTAAAAATCACCCATCGCTGCCTTGTGATGTTTGGGGGTGGGGGCATCTCACGCCTGAGCAGGTGCTCCCATTGCACAGACACCCACAGGGAGCCTGAGCCTACAAAACATTTTGCGCTCAGTGCCGAGCAGTTAGCAGTTGCTTCAGAGGTCAGGGGTGCTGCAGTTCAAGAGTGTGCCCAGCTTCCCCTTCTGAAAACCCCTGGAGTAAGAAACCCCTCTGTGTTTTGCCTTTGTCCTTCTGAGCCAGGCTTGGGTAGGGCACTCTGAGTTCACCCCTCCACTACAAACTTGTCACAGGATTGCAAATCACATCCCAAAAAATCAAAAAGGATTGTGAATCCAAAAATCAGTCTTCAAAGTGCAGTGAGGATGCTGCTTGTACCTCAATGTCTGCTGATATTGGATGCCCCCTGCAGAGGATGTGGTTATAAGCAAGGACTTTTGAAAGGGATTTGCCAGCCAGCTCGCCTGAAAAATACTGGTACTGGGGGTTACCCTGATGCAAAAAAACAAAATGGGGTTTCCAAATTGCACCTCAAGCTCGGGACAGTTTCTTTGCACTTTGCCAAAACATCTGCATTACTCAAATCTCATAAATATTAATATGATTCTCAGCAAACTGCTCACGAGCAGCATCGCTCCTCTCCATAAATCATGTTCCTTCCTGTCCTGCGGCTGCCGTCAACTCCTCGGGGGTGAGGATTTTTGGGGAATGATCCGCAGGGGTGGAGCAGCCGCTGGGAGCATGGAGGCTACTGGGTGCAGGGCGCTGCCTGCCTCCGACAAATGCTTTGCTCTGTGGAAACCACAGCCCGTTGCCAAAGAGAAAACCCCAGGTGGGCTGGCTCCAAACTAGCCCCTTCTGCACTCCCATGAGCTAGCACTCTGATGCCTTCCTGAATTTTGCTGTGTGTTCTCCTATCCAATCATAGGACCTAATGTCGCCCTTGAAACAGAGATGCTGATACTCCCTCTGTTTAATTAGCACTAACTTTTGCAGAGTGAGGTCTCCATACCAAGCACCGATGACCACAAGGTCTTAATCTGAAGTGAAGCTGTTGCAGTGCAGCTCGCAGGGTCCCAAATGGGTGGAAATCAGGGATGAGTCTCCATCTATCAGCTCTGTGTTCAGCCTTCCCCAAAGAGCTCAGCTCAGCCCAGCAGCACTGATATTCCAGCGGCACAAGACTTGGAAGGAGAAATCGTGTCTTTTATGAAAAATGCAATGTTTTACTACCTTTTACTGAAGATATTAATCTCCCTCTAAGCCCATCATGGCTCCATCAGGGCTCTGCACCATGGAAAGGAATTAGCCCAGCAGGCACTGCTACCCAGGGATTCCTCCTGCTCTCAGCCTTGAGCTTAAATTGCCCGGTCCTTGCTGGAAATAACGTTTATTCTCTCCCTCCTTGCAGCCTTTTGCAGGTGCATAAGGAATGTGCATTCAGAGGAGTACGCTTGGGTCCCCTTTCTTTAGCATCAGCCCTTCTGAAATGCCAGACTCAAGGTGCAACCAGAGGTCTGTGCTTAGCCATGGCTTAGCTGTGTTCATGCACATACATACGCACCAATGTGAACATGGAGATGTATTTTCCCTCTGCATGAGACAGCTCTCCCCGTACTTTGGGCTTATTTAAGGCCAAAATAGCAGTTTGCAGGATCCTTCTTACCCACGATGTGAGCACTACCCAACTGCTGTTCCCACCTCAGGGCTTGTGCGGAGGTTTGGGGAGGGAGTTGCTGTGGGGACCTTGACTTTGCAGACAGCGAGGCTATTTTTGCCCAGTGGAAAGTTTTCTGCCTTCACAAAACCAGGACTATCAAGGCTGTGGCTCCCTCCCTTACAACTTTTCCAAGTTTCTATCTTTTGTGGCCAGTGCGATGCCCAGCTCACATGTGATGACCAGCTGAAAATTTTACGTGGGGCAGGGGCGAAGCTTTTTCCCTGGCTCTCACCAGGGTGGTCCAGCACTTGCAATTGTCGCCTTCACCAACACATCCCTGCCACACTTGGCCCCACTCCTCCTTGCCACTCTCGCAGGGCAGGAAAGAGCCACTAAGAGGAAATGTGGTGCCTCCCAAAGCGTTTCCTGCAGTAAGCGCCTCTGAAGTTGAATATTTCCTCCAAAACATCCTCACTCTTCCTCCAGCCCTGTGGACCGGCCACAGCAGGGTGCCTGTGTCCTGCTGCCTGCTCCCAGAAAAGAGGAGCCCTGCCAAAATGTGACTTGCAGGAGAAATTGCATTGGGTGCCACCGTGCTATCCACATTGACGCTGGCTCCTGCCCCAAATCCTTGTCTTGGGCAAGAGCTCTCCCTGCCATCTCCTTTGCTCCTGCCCCACAGGAGGGACGTCGGGTACTTGCAATAAAAACCAGTAAAAGCAAAAGTGCCACACTAGGTTTCGCAATGAAAATTGCAAACGCAATTTTCTCCTTCATTGAAATAAATAGTTTTGCATTTTTCTCATCGTGAAGAAGCACACAGAAGCCAGTGCACTGTCCTGGGGCTTTACAAAAGCTGCTTGTGCCACAGCCATGGCTGGAGATGAGGAGGGGGAAGCATCCTGAAGCCGGGAGGAGCCAGCAAGGGTGGTGGTGACTAATTTGCAATTATTTTCCACAAGCAAGTCACATCCCTGCTGCACCTCTGAAGACAGCAGCGGCTGGTCCCTGCAGCCACAAACCCTGAAGCATGAGAAGAGTCAATGCACCGAGCTGTACCCCAGCACTCAGGTCTCTGCACACACACACACACACACCCCTCATCTTATGGGCTCACAGCAGCTGCAAGCTGCAAGAAGCACCCAGAATTTCATCACAAGCAGATTTTCTTGAAAAAAAGCATTCCCTGGTAACAACACAGGTGCAAGCCTGTGTTCCATCTCCACCCTCTCTGCTTCCCAGCGGCCAGCAGGCTCAGTGTCCCCTGGCCTTTTTTTCTGAACTACCAATTGAATTTACCTACTGCTCCACAGTCTTTGTGCAGAAAAATACTTATTATCCTAAGAATGGGCAATGCAGAAATCCAGGATGCTTCTGTGATAACTGTGTGGGGATTTCTGCACTGCTATCCTGCATGCTGATGAGTGCAGGTGATGGTACTGCTTCTTCTGTCTGCCTGCAAGCTTCTGGACCATCCGGGGTCTCATTCTACGCATCACTGTGCATCGCTGAGCCTAGCCACAGCAGTGGCCACCGGGGAGCAGAGGTGCTTGATTTGGAGCCTTGTGTGAACGAAATGGTTTGGCCATGCCAACAAAAGCAGCTTCAGATAGAAGTCCAAATTGCCTTTGCAAGAAAATCCAACCAGGATGACCTTGCAAGCTGACACAAGGTGCGGGGAGAAAGAGCTCAGCACCGCAGAGACCAGCTTGGTCAAATCTCTCTGCTGCAGGGAGAAATCAAGTTGCTGATGTGTGCCTTGACCATGTTTTGGCACCAGGGCCAGGACCACGGAGGGCCCTTGCCTCAGTGTGTGCACAAGGCTGGGCTTGTGCACCCCTTCCTCGATTGCAGCATCCTCGCGACCAAATTCCCTCCCTGATTGCTTGACTCAAAAGCAGGCATTGGCTCCGCCGTGATATTTTGGCCACAGAGCCCGCCGTGGGGATCCCTCACTCCTTCCCAAAGGCGTTCTCAAGTGGTTTTCATGCTGGAGATGGATCCCATGACAGAGGAGTTCCGTGCAAAGCCTGGGCAGAGGCAGGAGATAAGTCAGGAAATCACACAGTGAAGCTGTCCTGTGGCACAGAGCCCGGAATGGGCGTCAGAGGGCTCTTTACCACGGTGAGAGGAAACTAGTGATGTTGGGGTGGGCGAAGAAACCTGAGCAAGAGCGAGATTGCTTCCTCCAGCCTGCACCGCTCCGTCCGCTTCTTGGCCTGCAAGGCTTGCGCCAGCAGAATGAGCCCATGTGGTTTAAATCCCCCCTAAACTTGGATTCTGGGTGGGCAGCGGACCCACGCTGCCAGGTCCCCCAGTTCCCCACCCTACCGAGACAGCCACTGCTCCAGCCCCAGAGCCACAGGCCTGGCTGTACTCCCACAGCATCCCTCAGTGACAATTTTGCAAATCACTTCTTGCAAATCATTTGCAAATCATCTGCCGTCTTGAAAGCGGTAGCTGGGGGCCAGGTCCCCCCACTGAGGCCAGAAGCAGGTTCGGGTCTGGTCCGTAGCCAAAATTGCTGCTGGGCTTGGCCACGGGCACCCCAGCAGACCCTGGCTTGCACCCGAAAGGCTGAAGCAGAAACAGAAGGGCATAAAGAAACAGTCACAGTACCTATTTTTGCAGCATCCATTTTCAGGTTGAAATCCCAGTTCCGTGGCAGCTTGAGGGACATTTTGGATCAGGAGGGGCTTTTCTTGTTCTGAGGGAGGCTTGCTTAGGAGACAGGCTGAAACGAAGCTCTGATAGTCCCGTGGGGATCCCGCGCCCAGGGTGCGATCCCCCCCACGAAGAACGATGGCTCGGCAAGGGTTGATTTGCCAACGTACTTCCTCCTCCCTCCTCTGAGAGCGGCTGTGAACAACCCCATAAAAGTACTTTCCTGCCCTGCTTTCCTGCAAAGCTCTCGTCTTGCTTCCCCGGCGATGCCGAGGTGATACTGCCTTTTTTGCTCCCCTTTTTGCTACCCCCTTTGGCTGATGCGGAGATGCCGCAGCCTGGCCCCAGCCTGCACCGAAGTGTGGCTGCCCCGGGGTTGCTCTCTGCGTGCTGCTCGTTGCATTTGAGGAAGTGGGTGTCCTTCTTGGTGCTGTCGGTGCGCTAGAGAATTGCTTGCTGAAGGACACGGCCCAGCACGGAGTTTCGGGAAATGTTTTGCTCAGCAGCAAAATGGGGATGAAATGAGGCTGCTCTTGGAGGAAAGGCTGTGGGTATCAGAGCAGTGAGGACCAGGGGATGTGGGCACAGACCCCATCAAGACCACCATATCAAGCAAAGCTCCTTTCCCTGCTCACAACAGCGAGTGTATCCTATTTCATGTCATTTAGTGCTGTTTTTCCACAAAAGAAATGGCTGTGCATCTGCAAAGCAGACTGCAATGCAATTAAACTGAGATGTAGCTCTTGAGACACAGGATAAATGCCAGGAAGGGTTGTTGCATTCATAAACACCCAAATGGAGCAAAAAGCAGCGAGGACAGCTGCAAGACATGGCAGTGTGCCCCAAAAGCCTAACAGAGGGCTCCAGGCCCCGTTTCCCCCCACCATACTGTGAAAGCCCAGGCCTTGCAGAGAGGGAAGTTACCCTGAACAGAAGCAGAAACAGTGACATGAGGAGCACAGGAGGCTGAAAGAGGACGAGGCCACTGGTTCCTGTTCTGATTTGCAGCCCAGCTGTCATGCCCAGGATGCACCAAGCCACTTGCAAAGGCTTTTTTTTTAGTGCCATAGTGTATATTGAGGCTGTGCCTCTTGGGAAAGGAGCCGGAGCCTGCATTGACTGCTTGGTTGCAGCACAGCCAGGGTGGACCCTGGTGGGCTAATTTGGGTTAATCACAGCTGAAAAATGAATTTGTTGCTTTGAGCAGTGACTAGAGCTAGCTCAGAGATCCCCAGCTCACATATTCCACTGCTGAAAATCCAGAGAACAGGATGGCATGGAAAGCAGTGCTATCGCAAAGGGGCAGCCCAGCATGTACCCAAGCCTGAACTAGATTAAACCCAATATCCTGCTTTGGACCTAAAATGCCTGAATTAACTCCATTTCTGCTGTACCCCGAGCAGAGGGCCCTGAATGAGCCCTGAATTAAGCACCATTTTTTCCCCTTGTCTTAATAATAACTGCAGAAAGCTAGAGGAGCTCTAGGGGGTCATGCATTTTAACCCTTTTTTTCTCTTCAACCCATTTTTTTTTTATGAAAGCCCAGCAGCAGCTTCTGAACAGCCGCCTTTCCCCACCTGCCTGTGCGAACAGGATGTCACGCAGCACTTTCCCCTCCTCTAGAAAGGAAACAGCAAATGCTTTAGCCCAAAATCGTGCAATTCAGCCTAATGCTGTGTGGCTACACCACAGCAGCTCAGCCCTCTCTGGCACCCCAAAAGAGCCCTTCACAAAAGCCCAGAGAGCTGTTTTGGCTGCCTCCAGGTTTTGGAAAGGACATCACAAGAGTGGTTTGGGTTTTTTTTTCCTACCAATCAAGCCAGGTAGCCTGTTCCTGAACCGAATGCCCCAGGGGAACTTAAAAAGGGCAAATCTCAGCCCATAAAGTTGTTTGGTTTGTTTTTACACCCCTGTTCTATCAGGATCTCATGGAAAATGCATCTGGACAGAGGGTTGCATGAGACCTGCTCGCACAGAGGCAGCCTTGGTTTGAGGCTTACTGTCTTTCTGGGTATGAAACACAGCTAGCACCAGGATTTCCACTGAGAATTTGCCAGTTTTGATGTTTGAATTAATTAAATTGGCACAGGATGGGGAGAAATGAGGGACCTTCAGCTGAACGGCTGAAATGCAAGCAGCAATGCAGATATGCCAGCCACAGAGGCTGTCAGATGATGTGTCTGACTCACTGCAAGGCACGGGCACACACGCACACACTGCCCTGCTGCCAGCCGGCTCAGCTGCTTGCTGAGAGACTTCATAGCCCATTTTCCAAAAGATTTAACACCAAGGGATCTTTCAAGACCTCTCAGTAATGGCATCTAATTGCTTCGTAGGACTGCTGAATATCGCATGGTGCTGCTCAGCAATTTTATGCTTAACTGGCTGACTCCCCCGAGGGCGATGTGCTGCAACACAAGATTTGGGGCTTTAGAGTAATTTTGCAAGGTTACTATAGAGAAAGAGAGAACATCGTGTTTTGTTGGTGTTGTAGAACTGTCTGAAAATGCCCACACGGTGTGTGTGACAGGAAGCAAAAAGAGAGCTGCTCATGGGTTGGTTTGGCTTAGCTGCTAAGTCAAAACCAATCAAAATAACACGAGAGCTAAAAATAGTGCTTTGCTGGGTACATGAAAGATTCTGCTCTCCCAACCCCATGCAAGTCAGGAGAGATGGCTGAAATGAACGAATAATTTATGCTAAGTGGAATTCCAACAGTTTTTCACATTGCCAATGAAATCTTTAGGTCAAAATGAGCTGATTTGCAGGGCGTGGTGGTGCCAACACCTCACTCATCTTCGACCAAGATAGGCCTCTGATCTGATCACAGCTTCCACTACAATCCACCCTGGAAACGCAGCTGTTTGTGTCCCTCATGCAGGACGTGGATGGTCCAATTCTGCCTGTGGGCTCAGCCCATCTACAGCCTCCACGTGTATCTTTGCCACAACCAGGTCTGCTCTTAGGAAGATCCCCAAGGAAGGAGAGCTACAGGGCAAGGAATGGGGGAATCTGAGTTTAAAACAGACCCATCTGCTTTACAAAGCACAGCAAGGAGGTTTTCAGCATCTCCCCCACTTGCTAACAGCGCTGAATAAAACTCCACTACAGATAATGGAACTTATTTTTATTTAACAGTAACATATAGTATATAAATAGGGTAAATACTTTAAAATATACAATATATCACATTCGGACATTCAGTCAAAGAAAGGCAACTCTACTTGTGTAGCTAAAACATTAATCAAAAGAACAATGCACAGAGAAAGAAGCAGATGGTAGAAACACATCAGGTCTGGAGAACAGGAGCACACAAAGATTACAGTAGTACAAAATGCAATTCCAGGGCTGGTTACAGAGGGCAGGAACCACAGGAGCTTTCATGCGATGCTTTTTGTGACAAACACTTGTCCCCAGGAGGGTCTGGATGGGCCGTACGGATGCTTTCCACACAGCTTTGCCCTCCTCCTATCACACAGAGCTGGTTAGAGGCAGCGGAAGGAAGAAATGCCAGGATCCCACTGCAAGCATGCTCAGAGGAACTCGCTGCACACATCGGAAACAGGAGACATACCTTGGAATGTAAGATACTGGCATTTCACAACCTGGTGCCACGTATTAGGTGATGCTATGGGATTTCCAGCTTCATGAGCTGCACAGGGTACCATAAACCCCAGGCAACAGCTGCCCCTTCAGAATCAGTGTCAGCAGACTTCTGAGCCCATCACCCCAAAGAATATCTAAATACTACAAGCTGATCAGCACAGGACATGACACTGTATTCAGAAACTGGGTTTTGATGTTTCGCTGAGCACTGCAGGCCACGATCTGGGCAGGCATCCCATCTGCAAACTAATTTGGGCTACAACCAGACTTGGAGAAGCAAATTCCTACCAGAGCATGCCAAGTGCTCGTCTATATAGACCTAGCCCAGCCGTGCCTGCTCAGACTGTGGATCAAACCAGTGTCTGACTCATATCGCTAAATGACCCACCAGCAAACAAACGTCATGAACATTTAGAGTCACCTCACCAGGACAGCCAGCTTCTCACACTATGCAAAAGCAGCTCTCTAGCCACATGCCATCCCTTTGCTTATTAAACACACTCATGTCTCTCTCTGTCCGCTCCAACTGGAAAAGCAGTGACTGCTCGTGAAGAGGTGGTTTCCAACCCAGCCTGTCCCATGCCAGGCAGCAGTCATACCCTCATAAGCTTCACACTGGCCAAATCCTACTTTTCTCTTCCTTCCGACCCAAGCACACACGCTGGCTGATACAGTACCACCCCCCTTCCTGGTCTGTTCTCACAGTTATTTCCCTCTTGCTGGGCACAAGCAGGAGGAACTTCTCCGGTCACAGAGCCCACTGTGAACAAAAACTATTGTCCAATGCTGAGCTCGAGCCCTGCAGCTGGAGAAACTTCACATGAGCATCCCTGCATCACCTTACCTAGACATCCCTGGTGTCACTTTGGCCTCTCCAGCAGTGCTAGCTACGTCAGCGTCCCTCTGAACCTAAATTCTTGTGAGAGCTGCAGCATGACCACGGTCCTGCAAGGCTTAATGCAATGAAGAGAGGTGCAACATGTCTTGCTATATGTCCCTTGGCATCACAGTTATCTCCTTTAAGGATAGCCAGAGCCATAACATCAGCTTTTCATTTCGTCTAACTTTCCAAGTCTAACTTGAAGTATCTACAGCAAACGAAAGCCACTCACAGGCTGGGCTGATGAGGAAAACCCACCAAATGCTCCCCCAGGCAGCACGCTGTCGCTGAGTGGTACTATCACATATATTCATACCAGTGGTGTAGAAGTGGGTTCGCCAGCCACAGTTCTCAGCCTGACGGAGGACACACTATGGCGCTCGCCAGTATTTCTCAGCAAGTTCAACTGTACAGCTTCCAAATAATCTTAACAACACCCATCTCCCTCCTTCCGCCTCATCTCTCAAATGGATGCACTGTTCCCATTCAGTTTACTAAACCTCATTGCAGGATGCTAAACCCTTCCACGTAGCTTTACCCTTCAGGATCAAAACAGGCTTGGAAGTCCACACTTTAACTGCACTGCTGGGAAGGAAGCAAGAATAAAGCTGTGAGCTCATCAGGAAAGCCACCCACACGCACTATTGCTGCTGCTTCTCTCCCAGCCCTAGGAAGCCACCAAATGCAACTGCTTTGCCCTCCAGTGTCCACATTCAGCATTACACCCCTTCAAAAAGGCCCAAATGCTACTTCAAATCAAAAGCATGCAGAAAAGCTTTGCGTTCAATTTTTGCCCCACTAATTACAACTAAAGAGGTACAAAAGGTTTAAAGCAAGATGAGCAGGAGACTAAAGACCCATATGAAAAATTTCTTAATATAAAGAGCAGTACATTTTTGTAATATTTATCAACACTATAGCTTCTTCTGATGACTGACTTATGACCCAACGAGTGCACTACAAGGGATTTTGGCAGATGTTGGCAACGGGCAGGGAGAATCCAGAAAAGCACCAGCTTGTCTGACCCCACAGGGCAAACTACTTCTCAGGGACTACACAAAACCCTATCACTTCCACACCTACTCCCAGCCCCGGTACTCCTTGCAGGTGCCCTCACTTTGCCTAGCTAAACTCAGCCAAATTGTCATGAAACACAGACCAAATATTCTCCCCGGGCAATGCAAGATGGAAGCACCTCAATTCTCCCCTCCAATTTTCAAATTATGGGCTTGGACCAATATCCTCTAAGTTGACAGAAAATAAATCCCTACCTAATTCAAGCTGGAAGGGAATAGTCTCCACAACTAGTTCAGAAAAGCCTTTGTATACACCACTGGCATTAACCAAATGCAATCCTGAACTGGCTCTGTCATAGCAGTCCTGACTCCTGCCAGAAGCCAACAACTTTGCCAGCACCATGCTGAAAATACTTTGTGGAAACAGACCCTTCTCCACTATCTGTGCTTTTGATCAAATACCTGTATTTGCAGTACAACGGGCACAAACTTCTGCCCTGTGGTTCCTGTTTAGGGAGATGAAGCAGAGCTTACCACACAGAAAGTGTCCTATAGAAATGTTAAGAGAGAGGTTGGTATCTGTTAATGTATTTACACACACACGTGCACTCTCTTGCTCACTCAGGGTAAATGAAAGCAATGGCAGAATCAGAACATGGAGTATGAACTACAAAGTATTTTCAGGTGTTTTATTTTCTGTCAATGCTTAGCTAGCTTGCAGCATGTACATGTCTTCATATGGGGGGGTCTGTGTATAAGGTTTATGTCAGCAACTGTTTGAAAACAGCAATGTACTTCTGTATTATCTTCCCCTGTCACTCGTTCCCCAGGTTAAAATAAGGTAAAGTTTCTCTCTCCCATGCACAAACTATGGAAAGTAAAATCAGAGTCACCTTGTGTTTGGGAACATTGCATAAGGTGTAAACCAGGGATATTTTCACTATCTGATCACAAAAGAAAAAAAAAAAGAGAAGCTTTACAATCTTTAGGGCTCTCATTCTTAAATAATAAAAAAGTATGACAAAATAAAGGAAAGTACTTAGATAAAACTTGCAACTATTAAGTACAAACTATTTATGACAAGATTTAGTAAGCAAAGCAGGACAGAAGCCTGCAGGTAAATGAACCCAGACTGAAATGCAATATAGACCATGATAAACTCAGCAGCATGACATCTAGAACTCAAGTAACAAACAGGTGATAGACATGATCCCTGAAAGAAAAACAAAATACCCAGCTGAAAGCACCAGCGGGGTGCTGGAGCCCCAACCAGCAAACTTCAGAAAAAAAAAAAAAAAAAAAAAAAAAAAAAAAAAAAGAGTTGGAAACTGCTCTTCAAATTACTTAAAATATCCCAGTGCAGGGTTTCCAACCATTGAGAAATAAGAAAGTGTGGTTCAGTGTTTCTTAAAGGTTATTTGATGGGGGAAAAATGAACCAAGTTATTTAAAGGGTTGTTCTTACTTGGCAGGAATTACTCAATGAAACTTCAATGTTGTTTAACACCTATTTACTTGATTCAGTTTTGAAGCAATTTGAACCTCCCACATTCCCACAAGCAACTAGCAGTTTCTTGACTCCTTGTCCCCAGTCTATTTCTGGTTTAATTGGTTATAAAAATCTTATTTGCCAAAATATCATCCATAAGAGGGGAACGTGAGAGGCACTGCAAAAAACAGCAAGTGAAAATAGATGCACATGCCTGGCTGGGCAGAGGAAATATGGCTGGATTAGTACAAGATCCTCTTCCAATTAACGGAGCCTTGTGCTCACCGTGCAGTCCAGAAGGAGACTGCACACAGGCATAAACATGGCTTTCTGGGAAAATTAACATAGCATTCACAGTTACCACCGGAGAAAATGATGGTCCCCAGAGTTGCCATCGTGAACACAGCCTGGCACAATGGCCAGGGGAGCTGCACGGCTTCACCTTCCCTGCTGGCTCCCATGTGCAGAGGCAGTTGTACAGCAACGCTTTGTGTATTCCCTGCATAAACACACTCACAGAAAAAGTTCAGCTCTGCCCACATGCATTGAAGGTTAAGAACAGACCATGAGGACAGTCATACCCTCCTACTTCACCCAACAGTCCTTCCAAGCCTTAACTCCTTTTCAGCTAGAAACCCAAGATTTGCTCATTTGAACCAAAGCTATATAAATATGTTATTAAAAAAACCCACAAATGCAAACATTTACCAAGAAAGGAAGAAAAGTTACAGTGAAATGAGGCCTTGTTATTGTCTTAAATCAGGCAAGCCAGGAATTTCCTCAAGGAGGCTTGTCTGTTTTCAGTCCTGTTCCAATTGCCCGGCTGTCTATGCGTCCTCCAAGCTACCTAACATACCCTTGTCAACAAGGTGTGCTTTTAGCGTGTTGAAGATGTGGAGCTGCTGGTCTGGCCGCAAGGTTAAGAACTGCTGGATCAGTTTGCTTGGGTTCGGACCTCTGAAACAAAAGCATCATTATCAATGAGTCACATTGCTACATCTCAAATGATCTGACAACCCAAATGCAATTTCATCAAAATAACAGGCTTGAAGCAATAGCCATGTTGCCCATTCCTTCACCAGTTCTACCCAGGGAGCTTAACTCCATTTGAGATGTGGAAATGGATGCAAAAGGCACAGGATGCTGAACAGTAAACAAAGAAAAAAAAGCCCACCCAAACCCAATCTGTTTCAAGAGGGTTGTGCATCTTCCCTTATCAGCAGATGCTCCCCTTCAAAAATCAAAGCAGCCATATAAGGACAGTTCCTCAACTCGTTCAGTACATCTTTTATGTACCTACAGGCTTTCTTCTATGCTTGGCTACAGAATACTTGTTAATGCTACAAAATTAGGTTTTTCTGCTATTTCAATTCTGGAAACCCTACTCAAGATTCGCAGGGATGCAGAAGGGACATGGAGGAATTTCAGAGAGATTGGAATAGCAGACCCTGGGAAATGAGGGTTGTGTTTTCAGCTCTGCATGACCTTGCTAAAAGATGCTTCTCTTCTTCAAGCCTCCATTTCCTCTCTTTCTTTGTCTTGTATTTTTAGATGTTAATCTAACAGGGATAACAACCGTCTCTTATTACAAGCCTGTACCTAACTTTAGTTTGACAGGGCCCCCAAACTTCACTGCAAAGCAATAAATACCTGATAAAGCTTGCAATGTACACGTTAACAAAGGTAGCCATCAGGTACTGACAGTCAAAGCGGTCCATGATACCTCCGTGCCCCGGGATTGTGTTGGCAAAGTCCTGTGCCAAGCAGAAGGGATTGCATTTAGCAGTTTCAAATGCCCATTACATGTACTTGCCTATGTACCTCTATGCATGACCCTTATACCCTTGCTCTAATTCTTCCCAGAAGGCAAAAGTCAGACTAAGAAGACATTTTGTTTAATCTCTCCCTGGTTTTAAAAGTTTCTCCGTTATGAAGATTACCAGTGCCTGAGAGACATCAAGGCTTGACTCAGATCTGTCACTTAAAGGTCAAGGAAGGCTAGTGTTTATCTCTTGCAACCCTGTCTTGCCTTTCAAGGCATCATAACTGAACACGGACTGTTTATACGTAAAACCAGCCTGCAAGACATCAAGGGAAGCCTCAAATTGCAAAATTTCCTGACTGGGTCTTTCTTCCTCTACCTCAAGTTCTGCACCAAAGCGGCATTTAGAATATCACAGTTGAAATTTCAAGGTCTCTCTCCGTTCAGTCAAACAACCTAGATCCTGCTCCAGCATTTTATCTGTGACTGAACAAACCTCCTCTCCCTTCCCAAAGCGCCCAGTCTGCCACTCCTCGGAGCACAGGGACTATTTGGAGTGGTAGCAACCATTTAGTCTTTCCTTTCTAAAATGTAAATGACCTTCACCATCCTCACCTTGATTTTGAAGGCCCTCTTAAATCCACTAGCAAAGAAGCCTCCAAACGGCCCAATGAGGGAGGCAAAAGTAGACAGTGCGATGCTGTGGATTTGGAAGGGGTACATCCGGACTGTCTTCTGCAGAAAGAAAAACATGTCAGAGAAGGATTTTCAATTAGAATAGCACTGTCCACTGCTTGTCCCTCTTTCATCTCCTCTCCGGGCTTTAGGTTACTTGGTTTTCCAGTGGGTTAATGGGACAACTTGGGACAACTCCTTTGGGCCTTCAACCAGCATGCAGCACTACTCAAATTCCCCCTTTTTCTGGATGTACCATCATCCCTTGTCATGTTCCTTCAAAGACCATCAAAATAAAGCCCTGATCTCTTAGTTTTCCTATCCCAATAAATAAGATCCAATAAACAGAGAGTCCTACCCAGCCCACCACAGACTGCAGCACCAAGGGGATGTTGTACTCCTGTAGCTGGAACAGCTCGGATGGCTCACAGTCCACTGTGAAGCTGTTGGTATCATTGTTGAACTCCACTGGACAGGTGAAGCACCGGTACCCGGACATCACATAGGACAGCTTCAAGGAGAGAGAAAAAGAGACGCAGCAAAAAAAAGCAGGATTAATATTTTCCTGAGCAATGTGGCAAAGACGCTCTCAAGGGAAAAGGCCACTCAAGGAGACACGGTGAGGATGGAGCCACACTCCCAGCTTCATTAAGAAGATTACTCTCCTGAGAAGCAGTAATTGGCTAAAGGCAGAGTAAGCATTTTTTTCAGTAAGTGCATCAGTTCAGCATGCAGTGATCAGAGCCCTGTACGAACGGGCTGAGACAGACTGCACTGTTTGGCTGACAAGACAGAAACAAGAAGACACAGAGATTGTCATAAAAACAGAGAAGAGTATTCCAAGAGCGCTGAATTCCCTGCACAGCCCTTGAAATGATGCACAGCATTCATCCAACAGGAGCAGAGAGAAAATTTCAAGGATAATTATTGTAATAAAACATGTCACAGGGTCTAAAAGGGACTAAAAACTTCCTCCAGTACGCTGCTCCATCTGCAGTATCTACACACACCACAGAACACAGCCATGGACCAGTTCAAATCCTAGTCAGTAAGGAAAATGTGAAGTCTTGGACAAGAGCTGGGAGAGCTTAAAGCTTGACTGTGTTTAGACAAAACAATGTCACCCTATGAAGGGAAAAGACCAATGAAATAAGCACTATGATTGCTACTTACCAGCAATCCAAACAAAACGGTGGCAAAAAATCCTCCAATAAAACCCTCCCAGGTCTTCTTTGGGGAGAGCTGCCAGGGAGAGAGAGAAGGGGTAATTACAAACTGTACATCTCTGCACACCACCTCACACCTATGCAGCCCTTCCTCACTTGTGATTTGCTGAGGCAAGTACAAATTGGTGCCAACAACCAACAAATAAGAGTTTGGTCAGAAGCTGACACTAACACCTCGGTCTGAAATGGTTCATTTAACATTACAGCCTCAAAGACTGTGAAACACACCAAGTTTAATTTGGAGGCTTGCTTCAGACCCATGACAAGCCACAGAACTGGAGATGAAGGAACGCAGGGCTAAGACCCAAAGAAGCCAAAATGCGTGTTTTGTCCACCAAAGTGTTACAAACCTTGATGAGTGGTGTGCGGCCAAAGAAGAACCCAAACATGTATGCCATGATGTCATTGCAGATCACACAGGAAATTGGGACGATGAACCTAGATAGGAGAAGAATCAAACCATTGGAAAGTGCCAAGATCAGACAACTCCATGACTTAACTAAATGAGCAGTTGCTTCATAAGATGCTTTGCGGTGCCATCACATCAACATCTCCCCCTCCAAAGCAATGCAAGGAGCAACCACTTGAAGCTCCTCGGGAAATCTGGGGGACTACTCTAGTTCTCTGGACTAAAAAGCAGGTCGTATACCCAGAATGGCCTGTTTTACGCACATTGTTTTTTGCCACACATGACACGCTGTTAGACAGTTGCCTCCTTTCCCCCCCCCGGAGAGGCTGTATTTTAGCTGTAAGCAGGCAGCTCCCAAAGCACTCTGGGCTGGTTGTGACGCGCAGAGGAACATGCAATCTTAAAGTGGCCAAAATTAGTTTCCAGCCCTGCTGGTTTTGGAAAGACCACCGAAGGGGCTTCTCCTCTGCACGGCAGCTGGAGTAAGGCGGGAGGCTGCAATCTCCTTCCTTTCAAAGTGCTGCTTTTAACATGATGCTGACAGCATTGCCCCAAATCAAGTGCCAAGCAGCACTTTCCCATCCATTTGCTAGATGTGGGTATAAAGAGAAAGCACTTACACAGGCCTGACACCGCCTGAAAGGTCCCTGCACCCCACAGCAATTTTGAGATGCTTCTTTACAACAACTCTCTATATTTCTCAAGTAGCACAAAGCAAGTCTTAAATTGCTGAGGTGTCACTCAATCTTTTGCTTTTCTATTCTGAACAGGTTGGTCCCTCACAGGAAGTACCTTCTCCTTGGCCATTTGGTTTTTTAAAAGAACAGTTTTAACTCAAAACATGGTAATTCATTTCAGGCTGCAGAAATGAAAGCAACTCAGAATGCATGGCGACTCACCATATCATTCCTTCAAACAGGTTGTGAATGATGAGGTGCGACTGGGTAACAACAATCAGCAACGTCACATGGGTCCATCCAAACTGGAAGAGAAGACGGCATGCAGTCCAGCCTGCCTAGAGACACTGCCCATATGCATCACTGGCAGAAATCAGATGCTGTTAGCTACCTCTCAGAGAACGGCTCATGCACATGTGCATTTCTAGCATGCACCTTCACCATGACAAACACCAAGAGTCACGAAGAGCAGTGAACAGTCACCCATAGTAATTTATGGGCATGTTCCTCAGCTCAAGCCCAGAAGTGACCTTCATTGGGAAGACTTCTGCTGGACTAAATGCTCTTTAGCCTACACCTATCCCACATATCTCACTCAGCCTTCTGACGATATAAGAAGAGAAGACTGATAGATATCCAAGCCATATCCCTGCATGCTGAATATACTGGAAAGCAAAACTAGCCATGTCAACAGTCGAATACAAGCAATGCCTTACTGATGTTTGGGAAAAGGAGGACATAGCCAGTTAACTCTGGTGGTGATCTATGCTCAGCACAAGAGTCAAGTAGCCTTGTGCAGTCCTCTCAGCTTGCAGAAAGTTTCTTAATAGCATCCACAAGTGCAGAGAGAAGAGAATACATGTTTGCAGGGAAATTTGGTCAGAGCCAGCTTCCTAAAAATACAGTCTGCTCACAGTAACTTTTCTTCCAGGCAGCATTACAACGCATGACCAGCACAGAAGCATCTACTGACACATAGTCCTCTACACAATGTTTTCAAGCAGGCTACATTATTCCTTCTGCCTCCAACTGGGAGCAGCCAGGCCCTGCATTTAACCTTACCATGTAGAATTGGAGGCGATAGTGTTTCTTCACCAGACTCAAGACAAACATGCAGAAACCTGTTGAGAGACAGTAGAAAAGTAAATGGTGGGAATGTATCTTCAACAGTAAGAAATACTTTTTTACCATGACATTGCACAGCTCCTTAGGATTTTACTTGAGTAAAGCAGCAACGTGGAGTGGGAAAACACACTACTTAAGAAGTCACAAAGTACCATTGCCTACAGGTAACACTTGGACAGATGAACAACCAAGCCTGGCTGTCCCATCCAGATTACGGAGTTTTCTTCTACAGAGCCTCATGGAAGAAGAGATTTCCCACCACTACTCTAACCATGCAGCCAAGTTCCAGCATCACTGAAGAGCAGAGATAATTTGCTATGGATCCTGCATTGGACACAATACTCAGAACAAGAGTGGTTCAAGGAGATTTCTTCCCTCCAGCCCAGACAAGATTAAGCAACAGAAAATGTGGTCGCTACCTGTTAAGTACAGGGCGAAAGAAATGAAGCGGTGGTATTTGCTGAGAATTCGCAGGGGCTCCTCTCTCTGAACCAAGGTGAAGAAATAATCCGTCACAGTCTCGCCATAGAAAAAGTAGTTTACACAGAGCAGGAAGTACCTGCGAAGGATGCAGATGCTCGTTAGGAGGAACCCTAAAAGGCTTCTGGAGAAACACAGAAAGTGACTGATCCCCAAGGTCTTTACATTGCTCTGGTACACTGAAAACAGGCTTTCTTCAAGTGACAGCCAGAACTTTATTTCCCCCAGTCTAGAAATGTCACCTTCATTCAAATTAGTGGCTGCATCACTCAGCTCCACTTTGCCATGGATCAAACCGCTGGGGTTTGGGTTTGGCCGCCTGATGCACAAAGACTTTCTGCCTTTAGGTGGCACTCCTCAACAGGCCTCTGCGAGTCTGTGCATCCTTAAATCACCCGCTCTGTGCTTCCTGAAAGCGCTGCTCCTGCCCTCTCCCCAGCCCTTATGTCCCAACGTTCAGCCCTGTTTCACAACCACCTAAAAACTCCCATCCCACCCAAGCAATCATGTCCATCTCTAAGTGGTGATGCCTGTCAATGCTGTCCCTTGCACAGATCATGGGATTCAAATCTCTGCACTTCATTAACAACAGGACAAACTTTATCAATACGGGCTCTTTCAAGATATCGATCTATCAAGGTTTGTGGGAGCTCTTCCTTCACAAGAGCTGCTAACACATGACACTGGTCAACACACAGCAATCCCAGGGTCTCTGGTTTGGAGGTAGCCAGATGATCCTCTTGCTGCCTGTCTGCAACGGGATTAAGCGTTACTGCTGCACACAAGCCTGGGGAGGGGAACAGCCCCCTTACTCACCAGCTGAGCGTCCTGAACCAGGGTAGGTCATACGAGTGGTACACATTATAGCCAATAGTGATAATCTCATGGAAACATTTGATCTGGACACACATCACCTACACAAAAAGACATACAGAAGCTGTAATACATGTTGGTTAAACATCTCTTTCCTCCAGGAGATAAAAAACATGCATGTGCAGAGCAAAATGTCCTTAAGCAGTTGCTATCGGTCTGCCAGGAGTCTCCTAATCCAACATGGGAAGCTCACCACGTTGTTTTTCCCTTCCCTTTCCTTTGCAGGAGGTTTCTAACAACTCCTTGTATTAGTTTCAATTGTAGCTAAATGCTGACTGCTGGGGCAGGTGGTCACAGATTCCTTCCAGGTTTCCTCCATGGAGAGAGAAATCCAGCAAGCTGAATAAGGACCTCCAAAATATGAGGTCCTGAGCTTCCTACCCCAGCAAAGGTCCCAGCAACCTTCCCCCTACTGCTGTGAACATCAGGGCATCTCTTTGGAGCACTTACTATTGTCATTAAGACCATGGGTCCCAAGTAGATGATGATGAAGAAGAAGGTAATCATTGCCAGCGTGAGGATGCCTCTTACCCACCAATTCTTCCATCTAAGCCATAGAGAAGGAAATACATTAGAGAAAGTCAAAACAAAGCAAGGAAGCAGGACAGCACTTCTGCTCTCTGTACGTCACAGGAAGGAAACTGAGCCCTGGAAACCCCAAGTTTCCTTTGAGTGCTGCAGAGATCTTGATCCACTGATGAAGGCCTGGTTGCAGCAGCTGCAAGGCTACAGTTTAGCTCAGTCTCCCCTGCTATGAACGTCACTAAATGCAGAAAGCATTAGCCAGGTGCAGAGCATCTCTAAGGGCACTGAAATGGGACAGGAGAGTGTCTGCTCCTGTTCTGCTACAGGATTCCCACACCTTGGACAAGCTGCATGGTAAGTTCAAATAAAATGGGGACCATTACCCCTCTCTGCACTCGTTTCAAGAGCAGGCATGGGCCCTGGTGTGTCGAACCCTCACTACTCTCCAACAGATCCTGCCTTGAGCCTCTCTCATCCTCACAGCACACCCAGGAGAGATACTTTCTCCCGTGATATAAGTAAGATGCTTTCCCCCCAGAGCAGCCTGTAGAGAACATTCCCAGTTTGTTCTTAAATCTTGTCCTTATCAGCATGCTTTTCTCATGCATTCCTGCAGAAGTAGGTCACACTAGTGGTTAAAAACCACCGCAGTTGAAGCCTTTGCCGAGAGTTCTGTCAAAGCTAAACACATCTTCTGCCCCACCCAGGGCTCTTTTCACCTGCCAAGACCAAGGACGCAGCGAGGTGGCCCTCCCGCAGCACTCCTCTGCCACCAGTCCTCTCCCACGCACAGCAGCCCTGAGCGCTGCGCTCTGCTCTCCCCACTAGCATCACCTTCATCTTCTGTCTCCTGTGGCCGCCGGGGCACCTTCCTGCTTGCATGCCAGGGAGGGAGAGCGCAGCGCTTCTGAGAGCTGCTTATTCAGCTTCCAGCAGCCACCGCTGGGGCTAGGAAAGGCGCCGTGAAGATGCAGGGGCCCTGGCAGCAGAGAGGAATGATGCTCAGTGAATGCTACCTTGAGGACAGGTTGGAGAGAGCTCTGTTCAGGACCTCTGGAGTGTCATCCGATGTTGGCACCGGGGGCGATCCTCCAAATTCAGATTTGCTTTCGCTGTCTGATGCTGTCTCTCCATCCAGCTTGTTCTCAGACTCGGACTCCTGCAAGTTAAAGAGAGACAAAGAGCTTTACTACACACAGTGCTGGCACTCTTTGAAGACACTCAGACCAACCCACTGCATGTAACACTCACCACCACTCTGCTTCTGTGTGAGAGAAAGAGAAGAAAATATTCTGGGTATTACACAGGGTTATACCCATGAGAAACAACATCAAGTGTTTTAGGTGACATACATGATGGGTTTTACTCTTCATCAGTCTCAGCAGCAGCCACAGAAAAGGATCTGTTCCCTCTGAACAGTTAAAGATGCCTCGCAGTTGATTAATAAGTATCTCCAAGTACAGCAAGTGCTTAAGGGACACAAGCTTGTTAGCAGGAATTTTTACAAGGTCTCCCAATCTCCAGGCAGATCTCCAAGTATGCAACACTGCCCAAATTAGACAGAAAGGCCCCCAAGTAGACAGGCTCAAGGCTTTCAGACAGACTTTTCAAGTGCTGACTTTACATGAGGGCACTAAAAATAACACCAAGCCCATCCTCAAATAGCTGAAGAGGAAGAGCATGGCTTATCGCTCAGGCCCAACCATCCTCTCTGACCACAGAAGAAACCTGATGTATTGGAAATGAACACACGTGCTTTCCCTGCCCCTTGTACTGCTCCAGCACTTAGCTCAGAGCAAAGTCCTGTATTTAGGGGGTAAATAAATACAGGTGAGATAGGAGGTTACTGAAGGCTCTGCAACAGGCCAGTGGCGGACAAAGGATTAGGAACGACCTCCTGGCTCCCAGGCAGTCCCATGCCCTCTCCCCAGTGGCAGTTTTGGCTCCAGTCCAGCTCCTGAATAGGGGACGAATCCAAACTTCCACATTTTGCCCCTCATTTCAGTGGCAGAGCTTCATCCTGCTCCTCAGTCCTTGAAGCAAGGAAGGAAAACACCAGTCCCTGGGGAGCACTCGTGCATCAGGCAAGGCAGAGCCCATGCGTTTGGCCTCAGACCATGGGCTATTTTAAAACTCCTGGAAAAGCAAGCATGTTTGCAGGAAAAGCAAGGAGGGAGCCAAGCTGACAAACACAGGGAGCTCTGCAAACAAAGCGACTTCATCCCTTTGGGCTCCCAGGCAGTGCTGCCCTGCGCTCGGAGAGGGGGGACCCCCACCAAAACAAGCATCCACTGCAACTGCTTTGGTGTAACCAAATCGAGGGGTATTTGTAGTTCACTAGAGCAGTAAGACTTGAGCAGCTCCCTTATTTAACGCAGGAGAAGATAATTACTTCCCAAGCTGTAACATATCAATGGCTGCAGGCCAGGTTCTTAAAACAGACAAGGACAGCTAGACACAGTCAGGTGGAGGCAGCTAAAAATACAACAGTGCTGTCAGAGATAACTTCCGTGGACGAGCAAAGCACCAGCCATCGCACCAGTCACACCCTGCGTCCCCTCTTGCTCACCTTGCTCCGCGCTTGCTTCTTTCCGTTCCCATCCACTGGGAAGCAAGAGGAAAGCAAAACTAAATACTTCTGCCAGCGCTCACGTGGGTTTGAAGAGCTGGCAAAGAAATGCAACTTGGATTTTTTTTCAGCTGTTTTTTAACTGACCTGTAAAATCCACTTGTCCCTCGGACTTCAGAGAGATTAGTGCCATTTAGCTGGGAACACACAAAAGATTGAATCCATAAGGCAGCTGCAAATGGCAGCAAGCAAAAAGACTGGAAATGATAAAACTCCCCGCAGACCATGAGTTTGGCATCCTATAGCACAGCACAGGTCAGGGGCCCTGCTCCTGAGCAGGTTTTGGGAAATCAGTGCACTGTATTTAGCTACAGTCTATGTTTCCTATTTCAATGTTTTCTCTATGCTTTCTCCAAGAAAAGGATTCTCTGCAGAATTCCCCTGTGAGCAACCTAAATAACAGAGAAAAACTTCAGCTCCAGCCTGATCAAACTCAGTTTCTCCTTCTGTCTTCTAGATTACATGTAGGAAATGGGGGGTTTTCTTCTCTTGTTGCAGATTTCTAAAAAAGAAAAATTAATGTGACTGATTCAAATCAAATGGGCAAGGAAGTGCTTAGGTACTTAGGGCAACCACCATCATCTGTATAGGCTAAAACCAAAAACCTCAAGCAGGTTTCTAATGTAGTCCAAGAATCCACCATCTCATGCAAGTCCCAGGCTCGCCAGCCATGCAATAAAAGGACTAGGCACTGAAACGAGGAAGCAGATCCAAGCCAGCATCCCTGCAGTTTATTCCCCAAAGCACTAACATTGCAAGGCTAAGTGCAAAGCAGGCAAATTATTCCTTGCCTGTGGCCCAGAGGATCAGAAGTTTCGCAAAGTGCTCAGAGACCAAAAGAAAGGGAAAGAGCACTGATGCCTTCCTCCCTTCCACTCCAGGCCAAGAACATGAAAGATGAAAGCAACTGCATAGCTCAAGAAACAGAGGAATTTGATGTTGCAACCAAGCTAATCTAACAGCTTCTGGAATAGGCAGTCCCGATTTCTGCCATAGCCCAGACGATGATTTCTTGCACTAATTGCGAGACACTGATGGTACAGCTGAATTGATGTAAACCACATCACCAGTTACCTGATCCACCAATTTCAGCACAAACGCAAACCAAACCTCATGCTGCAAAGTGTTTCAGTCTCCAAGAGCAGGAGCAAAGCCTCACTGGATCAGTCCAATGGTGCATGCGTCCCGCTTTTCCCCACTTCATCCTCAGCAGTGGGAACAGGAGAGGTTGTGCAACAGGCACACAATACCCACAGCTCCAACAAACATTGCCACGTTACTTCCAGAGAGTACAATGAAGGCAGTCAAGAGGTCTGTCAAGATAAAGGGATGTTGTTAGGGTTCAACATTAAATGGAGGACTCATTCCTGCCACATGTCTCACTTCCTCAATTTAAGCCTGATGGGAGCTGGAAGAAAACATTTTCCCTTATGGAAGAAATCGCCACTTAAAGTGAAGGCTAGCATACATTTTAACATCTTCACTTCGAAAACAACTGAGCCGTGTTGGGAATCAGCTCTTCTCCCTACTTAGACCTCTCTCTGAAATGAAGTGTTGAGATTATATAGGACATTGTGCCAGATATAGGCTATGGAGAGGACTCAGTAATTGACACTATTTTTATACCTTTTATGCAAATTGCAACCATCAGCCTACAAATCACCAGTTTAAGCAGCTAAGCAGGGTGCTAAATAACTTGTTTAAGCCTGAGCATGATGCACCCTGGTCTGGGCTACTTAATCCAGCTGTGGCATTGCCTTGGTAACACCCTCCTGCACATTTCCACTGCTATCTTGCTAGTCCTCCAACCGAGCCAGACAGATCCCCATCCCCAAAGGATAATCATCAGATAGCAATGCTTTCCGCAAAGCGGCTTGCAGTAGCAAGCAACGAGTGCAAACCGGCACAGACGACAGTGAGTGATGCTTGCTGAGGGCTATCGCTGGTGAAAATTTAAGCTCATTACAGAGTGCTTCTGCAATGAGCTTGTGACTGCAAGGCACAGGTTTAGGCTGTGTTAAGCCACAGACTGCAGAGTGTCCTGCAATGCCAGTACAAACAGTGTTTCAGGGAAGCTGGGTCTAATAGATGGTATTCTGTCACCAATTCTGCTGCTCCCCTAAGAAACACCAGGCTTCTGACGCCTCTTCTCTGCTGTTTTCTGCTATTTCTGCCCTTGAAAGAAAAGCCTGGAGAGACTCAGACTTGCAGTAAGTTAACGCAGAAATCATGACTTGTCTCCTTTCCCAGCCACTGGACCGTACTCTCTCCTTTACCCTTCCACGGACCTTTTTTCTGCCTTTTTTTAGTTGTTGTTTAGGTTCTTCCTAAAATCGAAGCTATTTAGCCACAGGCTGATCCTCACATACATCTGATCACGCCTGAACCAACTATGACTTTGAAGTAGCAACTAACACAGCACAACACAGGTACCTAAAAGCTTCAATCTTGCACCAGGGTCTCATTGAACCAGATGCTGCCCAGACAAATGAAAATGCAGCACCTTTCAGCAATCCCGCCACTTTCCACTGGTGCTTCTGCACTGGGACATAGCTGTCTCCAGCTGTATTTATTCCATATTCTCTTACCACAGCCCTCCCTCACCAATTTTTCCTGCTGGTTCAGTTGTTGATATTCCCTCTGCCTCTCTCCTCCCAGGCAGAAGGGAGGCAGAGCACTCAGTGCAAATGTGTGCCAAGATGTTAGAAATCCATGTGCATGATGCAGAGCCAGGAAACAATTAAAAACCCTTAATAAGAGTAAAGGAAACCTTCCCTCCAGTTACCTGGGAATCTGGCTTTATTTTTCTGTTTCTTTTACTGTTAAAACACAATGAGATGCAGTAGCTTTTACTGGCTTTTGTTACCAACATGGAGTTATTAAATTGAAGGGCTCTTTTGTGCAAATCTGCCTGTCCAGCACCGTAGGCAAGCCCAGTGCTCCTTCTTCAATTTATCATCTCAATATTGAAGGCTTCTTAAAGAATCAAGGGAATAAGTAATGCAGGAATAAAATCAAGATAGCAACATATATTTTATGCTAACTTGTTCATTTCTACACAAGCCATGATGAGAAGAAAGAGTAAAACCCACAGATCTCTGCAAGGGCTGTTTCTCCTGACTGGTGAAGCAGAGCAGACAGAGTAAAAAAGCCAGATACCTACTTCCTTATTATATCTGTGAAATCAGCAGATCTAAGCAACATTTGTGAACAAATATTTTATCACCTAAAGAAAGGCAAATGGAGAAAGGAGTTGTCTTAGCTTTCTTTAAACCACTTAACTCCATCAAGTACGCAGTAAGAAATTTGTACTCATATTTTAAATGGCTTTCTCGCAGCAGAAGCTGTAAGCACTCTGTTTTTTTTCCCAAGTATCCATGACATGATCTCAGTTGTCATAGAAACAAGTCAGCTACCTCCCTGCCAAAAATTTTCTGCCCAATACAGAGATACAGTTAAGTATTCAATGCTGGTAGATTAAAGTAGTTCAAGAAATCCCATTATTTGTGCACCTTTCTTGAAGCAAGGTGCTGTTTTATTTAGACTTCCCGCCAGATTTTAACAAAAAGCTGTGATGGAAAATGCTAATGCACTGTTAAAAAGAAAAATATAGTTGCTTTTTCAGGCAATAAAATTGACAGCTAGAACAACAGGGACCAACTGTACTAAAGCCTCTACTATTCTCACCTCTGAGCACATTTGCAGGATCAAGGCCAATATAATTAGTCTAATGGATACAAACCCAGCGGCCTCAGTTATGAAAATCTCAATGTTTTTCAAAAGTGGTTTTACTTCCTACATCCAGGAGAACTGTCTGTTCTGTTCCCCTCTCCCCTTCTTCACTGCTTTACCTACACGGCACCTGCCCATCTCCGGTGGCTGCCACGCCACAGCCAAACCCACCTCAGACAGATCCACCAAGACCTCTGTCCTCAAGGTGACATCAAGGCAAAAAATCCTCCCGTTACTCCCTAATGACAGGATATTCTCTTTTAGAGGTTTACAAGCCAGAAGGGTGAAACGAGAGAGAAGTTTGGAGACCATTAGCACTAGAAGGAAGAAGCAAACAAGCACCCAGGCTTGATTTGTACTAAGGTCCCCGAAAAGCACTGGCTTTTTGCAAGTGGGCACAAAGTAGCTTGTGTCCTGGTGCTGGTCTAGGGCAAAGTGCTTGAACTTCTTAGGCTGTGAAGTGACCTGCAGGGCAGTTAAATTCAAGTTTCTCATGTCCCTCCATCAAGATACGCCACCAAGCTGGCATCTAGTGGTGACTGCTTTATTTGTTGTCTCAAAAAAAAATCAACAAATCTCAGGTTTCATTTATGTTGATATGGGACTCCCTTCCCCATCCCCCAAAAACCATATTCCAGTTGAAAGCACACACAGAAATTAGGGCATGCCTAAAAATGGAGACCATTAGCAGCTAACATCACAAAAAGCATAAATGTTTGCATAGTGGCTGAAATGACTAAGAAAACTCCCATTGCCATCTTATGTTCCCAAAGCCGCCCGCTTTGTTTTGAACACAAGCAAGCTCAGCTTGCCAGTGGGATGTGATTGGAGGTATGCGCAGTTTGCATTTAGCAGAACAACAGTCTGATACAAGAGCCTGATCTCAGTGTCAGCAAATATGATTCATGCGAAGTCGCATATCCCTGTGACTCACTCAGCACAAGTTAATCCTCTGCCTGGCCCCCAGCACAGCACCCACTCTGGGGTCTGTTTATTCCAGGAAATCAAGAAGGTAAATGCATCAGGCTCCAAGTTCTTTCCAGAAGCTATTGTATACAAAAAAAGCACAAAAATAGGTTGCTGGTTCTGGCATTCCCCCAGAATTTCCTACTGCTAAGAAAGGAACCTGCCTCCCCCTCTGAAAGACGTGATGGAGATGTTTTGGAGATAGGCTTCAGTGCTGGGTGCTCCTGGATCTAAGTGGCATCCATCTGCTATTGTGCCATTTACCGAACTGGCAGACTTTGTTGTCCCTGCAGAGATGGAGAAACACGTAGAGAAACAAGAAAGCCAAGCTCCTAAGTGCCTCTTGGAATCAGTGTCTGAAAGAGGCTGCCCCAGCTTAGAGCTGCGTCTGCACAATTCTGCAGACATTTCAACCTGTTGTTTTCTGGAAGATCTGTGAGAAACAAGAGGGAGAACAAACAGCTCTGCAGCATCGGGTACGCTATTCGCATCAGAACGTTAGTGCAGGGAAAGTCTATTTTTGTCCTTCGAAATGAGAGCTTGCATCAGGCCAAGGCCGATGGCTTCTGACCCTCAATTCCTCTGGAGTTAAACATATTTTTCCAAAACCTAATCGGAAAAAAATCTTACCAGTCTATTTAATTTGCTGACTATAAGGTGACACCACAATTGTGTTCACATTTCTCTACCAGTCAATCCCATTGGCTTTATTTGAACTAATCAAGGAAAGGAGCCATGTGGGACTTGGACCAGTTACGTTTAGATGTAATCCTGATGAACCCAAATCAGTAGTTTTCTGAAGTCACAGCTATCATCATAAACCTACAGACTATCACACTACTTGTTCTAAAGAAAAATCTATGAAACTTCATGGTCCTTTATAGTCCTGGAAAACAGAAATCAGAGAAAACTCAAGTGAAGCAGATCACCAGGAGGGACACAGGCTAACACAGACCACATTTTGGGGGAAAACAATAGCGCTATTGACAGGCACAGTAATAATTTTCTGCCCCAAATTCCTGCAGATGTGTCCTGGCCAATACAAAGAAAAGTGGCAGTATTCTTTTCTTTCAGAAAGGAAATATGGATTTGCTTGGAAATGCTGCATCTTCACACAAGATCATGTCCTAAGGGTTTTATCTCCAAGGGGAGTCTACCCCTGGTGCACATCACTGCTCATTAAAAGCAGGCAGGAGGATAAAACGGTTTTCTTGCCACCTAATGTGTGGTATGTGGTTGACAGACAGTGAAATCAGTCCTCGTTTTTTCTCACCGCTGGGAAGAGAAACGCGAGCATCTCATCACAGCTTCCCTCTTCTCAGCACCAAACATTCCTCCATTCACAAGAATCATCCCCAGCATATCATTGCAAGCACACAGCTTTGGAAGTGCAAGCAGAGACATCGTTCGCGTACAAAACAGCTCATCTGAGCGCCAAGCAAGAGCCCTGACCTCAACCTGCAATGGCGGGGTCGAAGACAGCACAAATATCCATCAGAAGCTGTGGGTGTGCCACGGTCTCCCTCCATCACCCTGCGCTATACTGACCTTCTTGTACACAATAACAAGCCGCGATCGGGAGCGAGGACAGACCGCTGGAGCGGCAAGAGGGAACTCGGTAAGAAGCTCCCAGATCCACTAAGACGCAGCGGGAGCACTTCAGAAAACAGGTCAGCCATCTGCCTGGAGGTAACGGCGACTTTCAGATACTGGCAAGAGAGACACTCTCTCGTGTAGCCCTCCAGACCAGACAGAAATAAATCATCTAGTCATTAAATAAGGATAGGAAACAGAAGCCAGCTCTGAACTGTCCACAGGGCTGAGTAACAGAAAAGCAATATGCACTTCGGGGGTTTAACCTGAGCATTGAGAGTGTCCGTGCTCCCTCTATCACACACGAGTGCTGCACACAGCTCCGCACAGACTGGGAAGGAAAGGACTCCCTCACAGCCCGAGGCGGAGTCATCCAGCCCTTAAAATGACAACATCTTCCCTGCATTAAACTTCTCTGGCATCGCCACAAATGAGCAAGGAAATGGGCAGAGAGCCTGCGCATTTTGCAAAAAGGAGTAGCGGTCAAGTCAAACACCATCCAAAGGAAATGATGAGCAGCCTGCAGCTCCTTCATCAGCTCCAGGGCAGGCCAGATGCTGACAAAGGTATTAAATTTGACAGCCGGTTATAATGAGCTCCATTAGAAATGCAATCAGTCCAATTTCTCATTGCCACAATTAACAGTAACAGACAACAATGCACTCCTCTTGGCAGGTGCACATAAAACTGAGCATCAAACAGCAAGGAAGGCTGAAATGTATTCTCACATCAGACCTGAGATTGCTAGCATCTATCAAGAATAAATGAGGCTCATGCTTCAGCAGAAGCCAAGCAAACTGATGCTTGGTATCAAGCCTAAGATAATATTGAGCTATTAAAAAAATAAACCTTTGGGGTGCATCTGGAAGCAGACTCATACTTCTGCCTCCCTTAATCGTGGATGAGGTTGAAGAGAGGCATCACTGTAGTGATTTATTGGGTTTGGCCCTACGAGAACCTCATCTTCTTATCACAAACTCCCGACTACTAGGAGCTCTCCTGTGACTTGGGAAGTAACAGGATCTGAAATTGCCTAAACCTTCAGAGCGCCTGCACCGTTATCTCTCTATGCCCTGCACCCTTTCCCAAGACAAACACCAAAATCAGAGCTGCTGCATCCTTTCCAGCACATACCAGGCAGCTGTTCACATCTACCCTTCACCCTCCCAAGCAGACCTAAGGGACAGTTACTTGTTAGCACCAGCGTTCAAACACCCAGCATTTACTTAGCTTAGCATCTTCAAAGCACTTTAGATCACTAGGGAAGTCTTGCAAAATGCCTGGAAGCACAAGAAATCATGAGGCTTGAATTCAGAGTCTTTCACTTTTTCATAGAATCATAGAATCATTTAGGTTGGAAAAGACCTTCAAGATCGAGCCCAACCATCATCCATGCCCACTAAACCATGTTATGGAGTACCCTGTCTACGCGCTTTCTGAATACCTCCAAGGATGGTGACTCAATCACTTCCCTGGGCAGCCCATTCCAATGTGTGACAACCCTCTCAGTACAGAAATTTTTCCTAATATCGAACCTAAATCTCCCTTGCCGCAACTTGAGGCCACTTCCTCTCATCCTTTTGTACCACATGATAGAGATGCAGCCAGATAAAAAGTCAGACCATCAGTCAGTCCACTGCAAAACCAGGCTGGAAAGAACAAGAGTCCTCATCATCGAGCCCTTTGTAAGTATGGAAACATTTCACCCCTGTACCCTTCACACCTGCTCTTCAAGACCTTGTAACAGCGAAGCAACACTCTTGCAATCACCATCACCCCTCTTCCCATAAGAAATGAGCAGGCCCAGCTGCTATGGGTGCAAGGAGGTGCCGAACGCTGCATGGTGGAAGAATCCACCTGCATAGGCCATTGCACAAAAATGCCTGCCAGCACAGCGGCTGCAGGGACTGCTTCCATTTGCTCTTGCAGCTGCCACCTCTCTTAAAAGGAACAGTATTTTCCAGCAACACACTGCCTGCCAGTGACAAAGGGGTCGGTAAACAAAGCCACAAGTGATGTAGGGGTGTGATCTGCAGCTCAGATAAGCCTGCCTCTAAATAGAGCTGCCTTACTCCCCTTCCATGGGACTAGGCCATGGGATGTCCGAGATCACCCCTTGATTTTGGACAACTAGTAGTGCAACATCCTACCAAAAGGACGGAAAAGGAAAAAATCCTGTCCTCACTGTTGAGTCACACGAAGTACAAACAGCTACTGAGAAACGATCTTAAAATCCCATTAAACCAGCAGAAGTGTTCAGGAGCTCTGCATGCATCGTGAAACAATTTTCTTTTGCACTTTTCCTGTTCTCTTTGGAAGCTGGAAGAGAAAATGTGATTTAATGGGATGCACACAACACAGGAAAGAAGGCATCAACCTCTGGTTTTAGATAATGAATGAGTCTACAAAGACTAAGGGAGAATGGGATCTGTAAGGTAACAAGAAACTAGAACTTGTTTCAATCATTTAAACTCAAATATCTATACACTAACAGCCAACAGTTAACAGCATCTAAGTCCTCTGGACTAAGAAAATGGGTACCAAGCACAAATAACATCAGGGCAAGTTTCCCTGTTTTTTCACTGGAGAGATCAGAGGGAGTTCACTGATCAGAGTAAACAGATGTTGCCTTGTTCCCTTTGAGACGAAGATTGTGTGTTGCACAAGAGTTTTAACAAAAATCAATTTAAAAATGTTCTGGCACGACGGTCTCAACTGAAACAGCACAGTTTCAGCTATAAGCATTGTCCCGTGCCAGCAGGAAGGAAAACATCAAAGCTGTGACACTGTGCAAGGGTTAGAGGACCAGAAAGTGAAACCAGGCTCTCTCTTTCCATTATCAAAACAACAAAGTGGGAACAAGTACAAAATACAACTTTCTGGGTCTAATCTTAAATCCAGCCGAGATGTTTACATCTCATTTTAACTCGTTTCTTTTACCGTGCCAAGAACTCTTTTCAGAAGACACAAGGGTTTCTGTGGAATACAATATGCATTGATAAAATATTTTTCTTGGCAAAACAAACTGGCAAGGCTAACTGAATGACAAAGCAGAAACAGGAATCTCCCCTCTCGACAACAATACCTGCGGGCAATGCACTGGGCAGGCTAAGACCACCGATAAATTGGATGCGCAGGAGCAATTTTGCAGCGTTGGCTTTACACTGCTGTTATTCCCAAGCTTTGCCAGGCATTTCCCGAGCACTAAAAACACAACAGCTTGATCTCAGGGGAGGAAAGAAAAAAATCTGCCACTGAAGTCTGCTGCCACGGAAAGCACAATACTGTAGGGTTTTACTAATGGCAGTGTTACTGTTACCAGGTAATCTCCTACCAGGCTTGATTTTAACAGTTTTGGGAAACTCTCTGCCTCCCATAACTGCTTTCTATCGTTAAGAGATGTCGCATTCAGCACCTCAGAGGAGCTGTTCTTCACCACTTGAAAACATCTTTTCTTTTTTTTTTCCTCTTGCAATTCATTTGAGCTGCTTTAGGATGAGCAGTACAACATAAATGTTGCCTCTCTCTAGTAAGGACACTTGAAGTCATTGACTCAAAGGTAGTATTAGAGGAGCCCTTCAGAAGGCTCATTATAAGTAAAAAGCATACTTGCCTGGAGATAACAAGATTGCACTCAAAATAGCGGCCCTCTGACCTTCTTTAGGAACGCATCACAAGTAGCTAAAGCAAGATTGCAGCTTGGCCGAGGGAGTTTGTTTGCATACCAGTTAAGCAGTACTAGTCCTTCCAGGCTGCTGAGGGATGTCTTCCAACTCCCACAAAACTGCTGGAATATAAAACTCCCTGAAGACTTTCTGCTGCAAAGTAAATTCCAGCTGAGACAAACGTACTTATCTAGAGGAAAACAGCTTTGCCCTATGCACAACAACAACAACAGAACAGGAACCATCTTATTGCTCTCTTAACAGAGCTCAGCAAATCTGGATGTGAGACAGCTTCATGTAAGCTACAAAAAAGGCAGAAACTTCAGATCAAGGCAACCCACTCTTGACGCGGTGAGCGCTTTCTGTCCCAGTTCCCTTTCTAATCACATCACAACAATAAAGCTTCCTCAACCTGACTGTACAGCTCCTAGCAGGTGTTAAACTGGCATTCAAAACAGCATTAAATGTGACATTTAAATTGCAAAAGGCAGTTTTGCCTGATGATTTCACACTCCTCTGAATTGCGTACTTCATGCATTAAGAGAGGAAACATCAATATGATGCTACTAAGGGCAAATGGACAAATACGGGGTTGCTCCCAAGACAGGCGCATTGAACACCAATGCAGAAAAGAACCGCTTTTCCCTCCAGTTTTTGCTCTCTGTGACCCTGCAAATATAATTTACAAAGTTTTTCTTGACTGCTTATTCCTCTTGGTCCTCTCCCCTCTGGGGAGGCGCGGGAGGTAAAGATGACAAGGGTGACGACATGACTCACAGAGCGACCGCCAAGCTGGGAGCATCCAGCTGGGCTTGGGTTTGAAAGAGAAGAGACTTTACAGGAAAAGAGAGTCGGGTTTTCTTTTCACGGCTCTTTGGAGAAATGCAACTGTTAAACCTCGCTAAACTATCGATGGAGACCACGCACCCCACTTAGGGATGACTTAGGAGATACCAAAGGCTTCCCTATGGGAACCTGCGGGGTTCTGTACCACCCCGCCATCAAAACAGTCTATGCACAGATTTCCGCGCTCCTAGAAGGCGGGATCGGGGACCCGGTTGTCCAGCCACGGACAGAAACTCGCCCCGGGGCCGGGCTTTGCTCCTTCGGCACCGGTTTTGGGGCTGTCGAAGGGGTTAGCCCGGGGCGGGGGGAGGCAAATCAACCAAGCGGCGGGCCCCCCCGGCGCTGCGAGAGCACGGGCAGA
>NW_010972598.1:15223609-15224779 GCF_000737465.1 Haliaeetus leucocephalus | reverse complement strand
GCCGCCGCCGCCGTTGAGCCACTCCGAGCCGCGGCCACCAGGGGGCGGCAAAGAGCGAGGCGCCGCCGCTACCGCCGCCCAATCGACGGCGCGGAGAGGGACGCGGGGGGCGGGGCTTCGCCCAACTCTGGCCCCGCCCAGGTGTACCCGGATGTGAGCTTCCCCCCCCCCCACCGCGCCGGCGCCATGTTGGGTGGGCGCAAGTGCGTTGGTGTCGCCCGGGGTGGGCGGTGTCGCTTGGCGATCGGGAAAGCCCCGCGCGCGGGAAGTTCACGGGGGCGGGGAGAAGCGTGGCGGATTCGTCTGAAATAAGAGATTGCGGCTTGGTTTTCACTCAAGGCCTGGAGTTTCTGTCAGGAACTGGCCTCTGAGGAGAAGCCCGCCGAGCTGCCCCCGCTGGCGCAGCCGGAGGACGCGCTGCAGGGATCAGAGAGCCCCCCACCACGCCGCCTCAGCCGGGCCGCGGGGCGAGCGCGGCTTCCCGGAGCCGCCGTCCCCGCTAGGCCCCCGCCGGCCATGGCCGTACGGCGAGGCGGGAGGCGGGCTGGCGCCACGGGTACGGGGAGGCGGGGGGAAGTGTGTAACCCGCGTGGCGATTGGTTCCCGCCGGACGAGGGGGCAGGATTAAGGGGAGGAGCGGCGGCGGGATTGGACGGAGAGCGAGAGGTATCTGTCATGTGGGCGTGGATAGGGTTTCGCGGGGAGGGCGGGGCCGCTGGCGATTGGCTGCGGGGCGCGGGAAGGCTATAAAAGGGGCGCTTGGCGGGCCGCGGTAGTCGGTGGCCGGTCGCGCTCCGCGGTTGTTCGTGTGTGGGCGGTCGCTGCTCCCGTGAGGATGTTCGAGGCGCGGCTGGTGCAGGGCTCGGTGCTCAAGCGGGTGCTGGAGGCTCTCAAGGACCTCATCACCGAGGCCTGCTGGGACCTGGGCTCGGGCGGCATCAGCCTGCAGAGCATGGACTCCTCGCACGTCTCCCTGGTGCAGCTCACGCTGCGATCCGAGGGCTTCGACACCTACCGCTGCGACCGCAACATCGCCATGGGCGTCAACCTCAGCAGGTGGGGAGCGGGCAGCGGCGGCGGCCTCCTCCGGCCGCGGGGACCGGGGCGGCCCCGGGACCTGAGGCGCCGAGGGGAGCGGGGACCGGGGGGGAAGGGGGTGCGGGGCGAGGG
>NW_010972598.1:15200150-15223599 GCF_000737465.1 Haliaeetus leucocephalus | reverse complement strand
GGCGGGCGGGGGCCCCTCGGAGCCCCTTCTCTGCCCTTCCTCCCGCCCCCCTTCCATTCTCCTCAGAAGTCTCGCGCCGTTTTTCGCGGGGCGGGGCCCGGCGGCGGTGACGTCACTGCCGGCGCGCCGTGGCGGGAAAGCCCGTTCGGAGGCGGGGGAGGCCGAGCGCGGCCCGCCATGGTGTCTCGGCTCCTGCCGCCCGGGGAGGGGGGACACAACGAGCCCCATCTCTGCTCCTTCTGCGCAGCTCCGCAGGCTGCGTCTGAGGCTGGCGGCTGCGCCTTGCTGGCCTTGTTTTTGCGCTCTGTAGTAGGCTCTGTCTGTTATCTTGTGAGTTACCTACCTTTTTTGCACCCCCCCCCAGCATGTCCAAAATACTGAAGTGTGCTGGAAACGAAGACATCATAACTCTCCGAGCAGAAGACAACGCAGATACGTTGGCTCTAGTGTTTGAAGCACCAAGTGAGTGTTAGATGTGGAAACTAATTTGCTACTGTGATATTTTTAGGTGGTCTTCACAAACCATGCAAATGCAGGAGGGGAAGGAGATGACAGTAAATAGTTCAGAAATGGGAGGGGTCACCTGATACTTAAACTCTTGAAACAGTCTGGAGATGTAAGCTTAGTCAACCTGACTGATGCTTTCTTTGTAAGAGAGACACTCTTCTTTAGGCCACCTGCAGATGCTCTTGGTGGGTTGCTGTCCTCTTACAGCCTGCAAAATCCTATTTGGGTCACTTTCAGATTTCTACCTCTAATTAACAAGGTAGATCTTATTGTCATAATTTGGATGTTTTTACTGGGGGGGGGGCAAAAGTTAAATTCAGGATGATAACTTCTTGGAAACACTTGGTCAAACTATGCTTTCTTTCTTTAGATCAGGAAAAGGTTTCTGATTATGAGATGAAGCTAATGGATCTGGATGTGGAACAGCTTGGAATTCCAGTAAGTAGTGGCTCGAATGACTGATGACACTGCCCCTTAGAAATGGGTGTTTTCCTATGTTCACATCAGACTTGAAGTTTGAGCTTGTAATATAACTTCCTTTGGAAAGACTAGACAAACTCAAGTGTAGCGACTACACCAAGCTTCTTGGTACAAGTTTAATTGTGACACTTCCTTTGCAGGAACAAGAATATAGCTGTGTAGTGAAGATGCCTTCTGCTGAATTTGCACGCATCTGTAGAGATCTCAGCCACATTGGTGATGCAGTTGTCATCTCCTGTGCAAAAGACGGTGTGAAATTTTCATCTAATGGAGAGCTGGGCAATGGAAACATCAAGCTGTCACAGACGAGTAATGTGGATAAAGAAGAAGAAGCTGTAAGTTAAGCGTTCACAGTTACTGTGGTGTCTTCAGTGTTGATGTTTCTACTAATATGACATTCTCTGACCTATTGGGGGCTAAAGCTGTGTATTTCTCTGGTTTATAGATTGGAGGCAACAGGTCGTTGCCAACTTTAGGTCCTTATCCCCCAGGGCCAGCAAGCTGTGCTCAGCAGAACAGAGTGGGGAGTAGCACTTGTCTGCCTTTGCTTGAGATGTCTGAATTACTTGAGAGACTTGAGGGGACTTGCTGCAGCTTGCATTTATTGAAGTCTCACTTGGCTGATGGTTTTCTAGGTCACAATAGAGATGAATGAGCCAGTCCAGTTGACCTTTGCTCTGAGGTACCTGAACTTTTTTACCAAAGCCACTCCCCTGTCACCTACGGTAACACTCAGCATGTCTGCAGATGTTCCTCTTGGTAAGTAGAAGCAGCTCTCCTTGAAAAACCTTGTAGAATGCTGCCACCTTAGAGCTGCATTAAGAACTCTTGACTGAATGTCTTATCTGAAGAACCTTCTGAATACTGTTCTTTTTCTTTTTCCCAGTTGTGGAGTACAAGATTGCTGATATGGGACACTTAAAATACTACCTGGCTCCAAAGATCGAAGACCAACAAGAAGGCTCTTAATTGGAATAGGACTGAGGGGGAGATCTGGTCAGCTCTTCAGAGGACAACTGACTTTGAGAGGGAAATGGTGGTGTTAGCAATTTCAGTGCAGTGGAGCATTGTATGAGCACTGTTAGGCATGTTGTATAGATATCTTTTGTACATATTTTTCAACTTACTATTTTGCTATACTGGTGTCATGGAAGTAGATTTTTAGTCTGTTACTGTACCTCCAATAATCTCTTAGATACTGTCTGGAGGTGAAATATCTTACTCCTTTCAACTTGTGTTAGAGAAGGGGTGCAATATTTTAACTCGAGTAAAGATGTTTCCTAGAGTTTCACCTGTGGAACTGTAGTTGACTAGAGTTGCTGTTCAGTTATGCTGCGAGTTTATTCGACTATTTCATCCATTTATTTTTGAAGCTGGTATTCTAAGTGAAACATTGAAAATGGAAATAAAGAATATAATTTCATGGGTTTTATCCTGTTTAAATGTGGATGGATGAATCGATGCGCTGTCAAACTATGCTAATGTACCCTAGCTCCTTTTTCAAAGGCACTGCACCAGGCAAGCTTGTGGGGTATTTTTTGCACTGGAGTTACCAGGTTCTGTGTTGATCCCTTAGATGTGTTGACATTGAGGGGTGTGGTTACAGTTTGAATAACTAATTGGTCTGTGATGCTGTTTCCTTTAAGCAGAGGAAGTTTGTGAAACTTTTCCTTAAAATGCACTAGCTTCAGCAGATGCCAGAGCTGCCTCTAGCAGGGACTGTTCCTGTAGCTGTCACTCTGGCCCTCGGTGAAGTCTGAGAGTGTGTAGGCACGTGCCCCAGTGTGGCTGTGACAGAAAACCGCTTGGTCTGGTGGCCATTTGTGTGAACCGTTCCTGGGTGTGGTTCTGTTTCTGGCTGGTTGATGTTGAGCCACTCCTCATGTGTTCATTGAGTGCCTTTGTCCCACACCTTGCATGCTTCTATTGATGTGTAGTGTGCTCACTGTGCTACCAGCAATTCCTGTCTTACCATGTTCGTATTGTTGATGAAGATCTAAAAATAAGGCTTACCGTGTTTCACCCTGAAGGTTTGATCATGAAAAACAAGATCTGAAAACAGTTTCAGGCAGCTACTGTGGTTTTTTTCTTCACTTACTGTATTGCTACCAGCTAGCCATAAATCCTTACTCTCTGTCTGGAACCTGAGTGACTCCACTTTGTCACGAATGACAAAACACTGAAAAGCAATTCAGTTAGCTTGATCAGTGCTATGTGGTAAGTAGTACTTAGAGGCTCTTTAAGTGCTGTGGGTATGCTTATTCTTCTAGGAGGCTGCGTGCTTCCCACTAGTCAGCAAAAATACAGGACTGACTAGAGCATAAACTGCCTGAAAATTTGACACTTGGAAAACCCAACCGTTTAGCAGGAGAATTTCACAAGGTGGCAGTACTGATTAAGAAACAAATTCTGCTGTGTCAGAATGATGCAGCTACCATTGTGATAGAAGCTTGTCCCTGCTCAAAGCTGAGGGACACTATTTCTTAATGCCCCTGCTGTTGATTTTTTTTCTGTTGGTGGTAGCACTGCTTTACTAGTAGAGATGGTTTAGACTTTTGTTTTCTTCTGCTGTGATGGATGCAGATAGCTCCCTGCATGTTTTTCAGCTCCCATACTGAGCTTTGTCTTATGTCTCCAGAGCATACACCATTTATTCTCTTGAACTTTTTTAGCCTGCTGATTAATTCAGCACCTTTTAAGAAAACACCTCAAAGGCAAGATCTTTAGCTGCCCTGAAGTTTTTCAGCAATTGCTGAGTTACTGCCCTGAACAGTACTAGTACTTTCTTAAATAACCAGGAGGCTTTTTTCACTCCAAATGTGATGCTTCTCAGATTGGATCGCCATTGTGGTACCTACAAGTACAACAAGCAAGCACGTGCTTCAGCAAAGAATCAAAGATTCATGATGTTGAAATAGGGAAGGATTCTGGGTTTCAATGATGTGCGTAAAGCTGGGCTAGTGATTGAAGCAAATTTTTTTGGTGCAACCCCCTGCTGTAGTGGGGGTTACAAAACTCTTGAGCTATTCTACTCATAAACACATTGTAAAAATAAGCCAGATGGTTTAGTTGCTTATTTTTACAGCTTTAATGACCAAATTGAGTAGCCTCATGTGAGAAACATCCTTTAACAGTAGCGTCTACATGCTTGTGTTCTGACTTGTGTACTGTGTGCTTTCTGGATAAGTCCTTAAAGAAGATGAATGTTTACTGTGCCATTGTCATACCCAAATAATCAAAATTAAGATGTTCCCTTAAAAAAAAAAAAAGCTGGGGAAGCTTAGTAAATGCTGTGCGTGTTTCTCCATGTTTGAGAGAGTAAGCTTTTGAAGTTTATATATTTAGACTTTCTTAGCAAGGAGAAAAAGGGGGAAGGAGGGAGAAATCTGTGAAACTTAAGATTAGGCTTTGGGGGCTCCAAATCCAGTGTGTACTTTATTAATTTACAGGAACTGGAACCATGGCAATTCCTGCGGTTTCCTTGTTTGGAGCAGCTGGAGGAAGTAGATCCCCAGCTGTCTTTCATCTGATGAGTTAATACTGGTCCAGGTGCTAGAAATAATTTTCTGGCTATAGCTTGTCTGTCACATATTTTGCCCTAATGAAGGGCAGTGCTGTGTCTGATGGTTCAGTTATGTCCAGATCTTCCTGTAGGAAATCGACTTTAAAGCACGTGTAGGAGAGATGTGCATGAACATGCTGTTTCACAAATGAATGCCGCCCCAAAATGACAGATTAGCTCCGGTGGGTCTTGTGTGACGTGGGCCTGGGTGACCAGGACGTGGTCCCCGCCACCCTGCCCGAGGACGCTAATTCCAGCTGCTAATCTGGTGTGCGAGGCCGAAAATAACCCAGCGGCGCTGAGCCAGCGAGAAGCTGCTGCCACAACCTGGAAGGAAATTACTGTCATCACGAATAAACTTCCTGGGTTGTTCTGCGGCCTGGGCAGCGCGGAAGAGAAGCGGCAGTGGGAGAGATGGGCTCGGCCAGCAGCGTGAATAGCAGGTAACCGCCGTTGTGTGCTTTTTATTAATGTTTTGAAGCTGTGCAAGGCAGGGTGCGCAGCCCGGAGTTTTGGGGGAGTTCCCAGACATGTTGGGAACTTCCTGTTCAGCAGCGGAGAAACCATTTCGGGTCTGGAGGAGAGGGGTTGGCTGTGTTTGTCGTGTGAGGTTTGAGCTCCTGAAAGGGCAAGAAGTGACATTCCCCTTCCTGCCTTATTCCTGGGCACAGAGGGTTGAAAAATATGTTGCTCTTATTTAGGGGGTAAACAGGATTTTGGCTCGAAGTCCCGTGTTTGCATTTACTGGCAAGCTCGCCTGGTGAGCCTGCGCTCTGCTCGGGGCGCGTTCCCCCGGGCAGTGCGGGTTCTGACTGCGTTTAAAACATGACTGTATTAGAAAACTTCAATTACAAGTGTGATTCACCATTTATTTGCTTCTTAAAGGGCACAGCACTGAGCTCGTTTGTGATCTTCAACCACTGTAGAGCACAAGGATAGTGAAGCTTAGTGGACTTGAACCTGGCCCTTAAACACGAGATCTGAGTGGTTTGGGTTTTTTACATTTGTCTTTAATAGCCGCTTTCTCGTTGATAAGCAGGTGATGGGAAAGGCAGGACAACTTATGCAAGTGTAGATTGGAAGTAATTCCTAGGAAGCCACTAGGAATAGCCTGCTAAGTAATGGGACAGTCAGTAAGAAGTCCCATGGTACTTGAGAGTAAAATGGGGTAGAGTCAGGAAATCTGACACATTTCAGATGTGCTGATTTCTTTTGACTTTTTCTCCTCCTGCACGTCTACCCCTGGGCACATGGGAGGCCTTAGGGGTATTTGAGTACTGTGACCTGAAAAACACTGATGTATAAGTGGCTGAGGATGTGAGTGTCACCACCCTGTAGGTGGGTGGTATTTCCATTATCGATGGGGCTAGAAATGTTTTGTCTGTGCTTGGGTTTTGCTACCAAAAAAAAGCAACAAGTTCCAAGGTAAAGGTACAGCTGTGGGGGTTTAAGATCAGAGGGTGTTGGGTTTTTTATAAAAGTCAAATTTACTACAGGAGGAACAAACCTGATGGCAGGGGAATGTGCCAGCAATTAGCAAGAGGGAGACAAAGGCTTTCAGTTCAAGTGGAGACTAAATATTTTGAGGATATGCCAAATAGTGTTATAGAGAAAGCATCTTTGTCCCTTCCTGTTGGAACAGTTGGGATATGCACTTTTGTTTTCTTTATTCCATACTTTCTCTGAAAATAAAGCTACTGAAGTTGGAAGGCGAGGGAAGCCTATTGCCTGCCTCGCTTCTGGGAGTTGTAGCCCTGGGCTGCAGTGCAGGTTCAAGGCTGTGGGTGAGCAGCCACCAAACGCATGGGAGAAGTTGTCAGGGCCTGTTAAATGGCTGTGCAGTGAATCAGGGATGTGTTGGCAGGCCAGATCCAGGCTTCAACTCCTGAGAAGTTGGGCTTCAAGGTGCAGAAGCAAGCTGGCTCTGCCCTTCTCCCCAGGACTGTCACTGCTGGCAGCAAAACTGCAGGGCTTGGCTTCATGGCATGGTGAAATTGCAGGGTATGGCTCTGGCGTAACTAAATAAAGCTCTACCCTGAACGCTGCCTCCCTCACAGCTAGACAGACAAGTGACCTATGCTTTTTAGTTCCTTGTTGGTTTTTTCGTTACCTCATCCACTAACCACTCTGTCCCCTTGTCATGTTCCCTCTGAGTCATAACCTGAGCAGTCTTGGGGATGACAGCTCCATTTCATTCTAGTTTCCAGTGGTTGGTTTTTTTGTGGGTTTTTTTTAATGATCTATTGCAAAATATCTGGCTGGTTGAAAAGCTGCTTTGTTTAGTTCTGGTTTGGGTTTATTTGCTAGTGTCCCTGTTTAGAAATAGCTGGACCTCAGACATCTCCCTGCTGGAAGTGTGATCTACTTGCGAAATGAGAGCTGATTTATACATTGTATATTCTGGAATTTCTATCTTATTTTAAATGCAAGTTCTACCTTAGTCTGACTTTGCTTTCAAATATTGGCAAACCCTATTGCAGCTATATCCATGCCTTTGTATTTTAGGCTTAAATACAAAGCTTTGTTTGAAAAGAATTTATGAAGAACAAAGATGCCTTTTTGTAGGTACAGACTTGACACTGTTTCAAGTAAGAAACTTGGTCCATGTCTCTCAGATTCTATTGTCCAATTTGCTCTGATTTTTTTTGCTGTTCTTTCTATTTTCCAGGTTCTAGCTGATGCTCAGGCTTCCTTGTAATGATGCCATCACGGACAAATCTGACTGCTGGGATTCCCAGTAGCAAAGTCAAATATTCCAAGCTCTCCAGCACTGATGATGGATATATTGACCTGCAGGTAAAAACTGGGGAAGAAAACCTCTTTCTGCTGCTGCTGCTCTGACTCTAAACTACTAGGAAAGGCTGCTATAGCTTTGCATGTGCCTGGGAGGCTGCTGCTTTGTTTATCTCTAGTAGAACAGCCTCAGCTCAGAAAGGTACAAAGCTAGCTGTCAGCCACCACTTGAGCCCTTCTCCAGAAAGCCTCTAGAGCTTAACTGGAAAGATTGCGTGTTTAATAGGGCCAGATGCTTTTCTTTGGAGGGAGATGAAAATTGGAGCAGATCTGGAAGCAATGGGTGTAAATGCTGGCTCAGACAGCGGGGTCTCCATGTGCAGGATTCCTTGCAGAAGGGCTGTTACAGAGCCCTGCAGCAGAGCTGCTGCAACGGTTTATCCCATGTCATATCTGCTAGCTGTGGGATGCACATTTCTGCCATGGTGGGAGGGGAACTGTGCTGAGTTAAGCTTTTTAATATTTGGGTTTTTTTGATCCAGTTCAAGAAGAGCCCACCAAAAATCCCTTACAAGGCAATTGCACTGGCTATTGTGCTCTTCATGATCGGGACCTTCCTCATTATCATAGGAGCCCTCCTCTTGGCAGGATACATTAGCAAAGGCGTAAGTGGTTTGATTACATTTCTGTTGCGAGTTTTGCATTGCTTGCCCATTCCCCAAAGCCTGCCGTGAACCATCATGTTCAGTGTAGAAATTCAGAGCAAAAGGCCTGCAAGGAAGAAAATCCCCTCTGCTGCCTCACTGGTGTTTGCTGTCAGCCCTATTATGCTGGGAGCAGAGCCCTGTGATGTCTTCAGTTAGCAAGTCTGGAGCAGGTTCGTAGCTGCATGGGAGATCTGCCAGGGAGGGCCGAGTTTCTCTGTCCTTCCCTGGGGTACAGTTTCATTTTAATGCTACATCCCTGCAGAGGTCAGCTTGCTGTCCTGGAAAAACTTCATGCTAGGATCATCACTCTTCTAGGGAAGATCGTCTGGTAACTTCTGTAGGAGATACCAGACTGCTAGATAGGACGCAGCAGCACTTTTCTCATCTCTCTGTATTTATGATCCATTCAAAGGGGATCTGTTGTTTGTGGCTGACTTGGTGCTCCTCTGTGGCACACTTCTTTTACCTCGTGCCATATGGAATTGCTTTACGGTTGGCAGCTGCTGCTTATCATTGTGGAAACAGTAGTATTCTGGCTGTATCGGAAGCAGTCCAGGCACAGATAGGAGAGCTTGCTCTCAGCCGGGCATGCAGCACCCAGCATGTGGCTGGCAGTTTTGTTACGTGGTTAGTGTTAGGAGGAGCCACCCCTCCTACCCGAAGGAGAAGTTCAGTTGAGGGTTTCCTGTAGCAAGGAGGAGATGCCAGGGAGAGGACTTGAGCTCAGCCTGAAGAAAAATGAGATGTTTCTGATTTAAGATGAATTTTTGCTTTTTGTCAGCTAGCCAGGCCTTAGGAATGAATAGTTGAGGCAGGACTTAAGAAAAAGGGACCCCCCCCCCAAATCTCCTCTTACTGCACTTGCCTGTCTCTCTTCTGCAGGGAACGGACCGTGCCATCCCTGTGCTCATCATTGGGATCCTTGTGTTTCTCCCAGGCTTCTACCACCTCCGCATTGCATACTACGCTTCCAAAGGCTACCGGGGCTATTCCTATGATGATATCCCAGATTTTGATGACTGAACAATGTATTTAATTGCATTATAATTAGGTTGGTGGTAAGAGCTGTTAGTTACCCTGGATATCAGAGGGGGCCTTGTAAGATTGTAGATGAAGTATATCAGTCACAAGATGCCAGTTCCTGGTTTTGAAGTATTGCAGGTTTTTCGGTTGGGGGGGTGGGGGCTTGAACACAGAATTGACCAAAAGGATTGCAACATTAGGTGGGTAGAACATGTGATTTATTGTATTTTTCCTCTTTTGGTTACATAATGCTGGTTGCTTGTAAGAAGTTCTTCTTGGGCAAGCCAATTCTAGCAATTATCCAAAAATAGATGAGCCAGTTTCAGCAGCAAAGATATTTGGTATTTCTAACTGTTTTATAGAGTTTATTTTAGTTTTCAGTGAGATTGTGGTTTTCACTGGGTTTATCTTTGCAGATAAACCAGCATAGTTAAATTCTCCTTTTGCTCTCTGTCCATCAGAAATGCTTCGAATTACTTGTCCTGTGCTTGTCTGGAGTAACAAGTCAGATGTGTACAAGAGGCGGAAAACTGCACTTGCATGAAATACTTTACATGTGCATTTGCTGCACAACTCCTCTTGTCAGAATGACCAAGCTTTTTTACTCAGCAAACACATACTTCAGAAGCAAGCTTTTTGCCATACCGCTGTTACTTTTGGCAAAATCCACTTATCCTTTAAAAGGACTGTTGTTGGATTTTTGCTTATTATTTTAAACAAACTGAATGGATACAGGGAGAATTGGAATTTGGACCAGGACTTAAGTGTCTAGATACAAAACCCCTTGGTTTTGACTAATGTGGATCTTGGAGACACTTGAATTCCATCTGTCTGTATGTATATTTGGAATCGTTTTGTCCTTGTCTAGATAATATGCTGTGCATAACTCCCTAGGCCAGTAAAAAGGAAATATCTGTATAGTTCGTACTTAAGTCCCATTTGTATTGTTTTGCTAGTTTCAGTGATAGGTTATTCAGGGAAAACAGATTGGTAGCTCTATTTTGTGTAAAATAAAAACAGTCTGTCTCTTGAAGTGGGAATGAACTCAGTGTCCTGGAGAACAAGTATGTTGACAAGTAGTGATGCAAGTAGATGTATTTAATATGAATAAACTTCACTATATTCTGTGTACAAATCATAACCTTGTCTTTTTCACATTCACAGATGTCGGTGTGCACTAAAAACTGTTCTGGGCAACCAGATTAAGGCTTTAGCTGAATCTGCTGTTGCCTACTGCTTCCAATTGCTAATGTAGTCACTCCAATCAGCATTAGGCTTTGCTGAGCCAGCAGCTTTGGAACAGCTCCATCTGCTCTCCAGGACCCTTGGCTGGCTTTGGGGCAGAGCTGGGGAGCTGGGATTACCCTCCCTAGTGCAGCAATCCAGAGTGCCCTGGGTGCGGTAGGAAAACGTGCTTCTCCAGAAGGTCAGGATTTGCATTTTGAACCTCACGTGCAACCTTTATTAAATGTATAAAGACCCCAGACTTCTAATTGCTTTGTTTCAGGGTCCAAATATCCAGTTCCTTTTGTTGTGCAATGTAACAGGAGCAGTGTCTGAATATGGCTTGTGGGCTGGTACTGATACTCCAGAATTGTCAGGTGTGCTTTGTGGACTGAAAATATTTTGAAACGAAGAGGGGCAGGTACCACTGTTGGTGCAGAGCAGGCCCGTGGAGATGTTGAGATGAGAACAGTGCTGGATGAATGCCTTGCTCTGGAAGTACTCTTAAAATTGCCTTTTCTCCTCCTCCAGTATTCTAGATTAAACCCAAAGCCTGAGCCAAGATCTTTTAACCTACATCTCTTCCCTTGTTTGACTTAATTGGCTTGTGTGTGCCCCAGTGTTGCACTCTGAGGAATAACTGATTGAATTCAGGATCTCCCTTTCCATCTCTGAAGGCAACAACTATGCATGTTCTTTCCTGCTGTGCTGTGTCATGCCAGCCCTCACCCATCTCACATTCCTGACGTTGCTGGCCCCTGGGCTGATGGCAGCCCTGCTTCCCAGATGTTGTCACGTACTGCTTGGCAGCAGCTGAAATGTGTCGATTAAAGCTAGGTCTGGCCAGGAGAGTGGCTGCTGACGCAAAAAAACATGAATCAGCCTCTATTAGGGGATAAGAATGTAGATTTGTTTGGTTTGGGGGAAAGGAGAGAGGAAGTGGAAGGGAAGTTTAGATGGAAAAAGAGAAGGGGGAGGGAGAAGATGCTTTCAAGTGGGGCTGATAAGATGCAGAAAATTGGGAAGCCTGGGTTGACTAAGAAGGACAAGTAAATGTAGGGGACAGGAGAAAAACATGCTGACGTTTCTGAACGTAAGGCAATTAATTTTTTATTTGACAGAAGCAAAGTCCTCAGGCAGCACAGTGTATAAATAAGAACAGTCCCTGCCCTAGTGCTCGCAGGGCTGTCTGTGTGAGGGATGGCCACCGGGACGTTTTCCTCTCTACAGGGATTGTTTTATATCTAATCTGGAAAAAAGGAGACACATCTGGGAAAGAAAAAAAGGTATGTTGACTGCTGGAAAAATGCAGATCCAGATGACTTCATTCTTTGAGTTGACATACTGCAGTCTAAGCATGGTTTTCCTCCACAGTATAAGTCTCTAAATGTTCAAATGTCTATTAATTGTCTAGCTGTAGTGTAGCTAATAGCCAGGGTTCAATTTTCTCTTGCAAAATAGCATGCATTTACATTTATTGCAAGAGATTGGAAAACATTACTGCGAATATCTTGTTTCTCTGAGCCTCGTCCATACCATAGCAGTGGTGCTCCTCTAGTGTAGATTTGATTGTAATCAGTGCAGTCAGCTCTTACATTTGTTAAAGCATTACATAAGAATGACGCTTTCCTCCCAAGTGGGGCTGGTGTTTCGGTGCTTCTGTGCTGATACATTACAACAGGATCTTTTTAATTTTCCTCCCACTCCTGCCACACTGTGGACCTGCATGCATGATTTGCATGGCTGGCTTGGCTCCTTTGCTGCCTTGGCTCCTTTGCTGCCTTGCCCGAACTCCGTGGCTGTGTAGCTGTATCCTTCCCTTGACCCTGGGTGCCGGATGCTGCTGCCAAACCCCACAGTTAATGGCTCTGCTCCTCAGTTCCCCTTCTGTAAAATCATGGGTGTTGTGGGTTTGGGGAGAACTGACTGACTCACTAGAGTGGCGAGGGTAATAGGAAAATGCCTGTGAAGAAGTTTCTGGTTCTAGAGCAGGGCTTGAATGACAAATAAGGCACTGGCCGAACACTGATGAATGAGGATAATACTGAATAGCTATTTCCTTTATTGAGCATCATCCATTCTGGGCACTCGGCAAGGCAGCTGACTCAGGAAAAAAAAAAGTCAGCATTTGTATAGCTTGATGTGGAATTATTATGCACAGAAGCTCTGGAGAAGGAACAGGCACCCAGATTTTAGGTTTTTCTCTAGTGTGAGTGCTTGAATTCATGTATCAATAATGTTCTTCTGTTGCTGTTGTATCGTATATTTATATGCTTGTGTACTTAATACCATAAAGTTGCTGGAAAGATGTTTAGAAGTGTGATTCTAGAGTTCTCTGGTCTGAGCTACCAGCAGTCCCAAAGAAATTCCCCCCAATGTATTATTTATAAAAGCAAAGGTTCATTTTAAGTCAATATCTTGATTTTACTTTTTTTTACTGTCTCGAGTGAACAAAGCTAATGAAAGTTCCCAAGCATCATCACATCAGAGGAGACTTCCCTTATGTAGACAAGCTGTTTGAAACATCTAGGTGAATAAACTGGGGGGAACAAACAAAGTAGCAGTGGAGACAGTCTTGGGTAGCTGCAGACATTACCTACAAGCCCTGGAAACTGATGCTAGATCTACAATGGCTTTTTCTCTGCTCCTCGTTTGCAATGGCTCGTTGGTAATAGCATATTGTGCTGCCCAAGGCGGAAGGGGACCTGTTCCTCTTCTCTCCAGGAGGCTCCTTACCACTGTTGGTGGTGCAAATGCCACCAGCTGAGGCAGATGGCCACCAGTGGCTCCTGGCTCAAAGATGCTGTGTGTAACATTTTCTAACACTTCCCACAGCCAGATTCCCTTCAGAAGGGAAGTCAGGCAGCAGAGTTGTAGCAAGTGGTGACATTCAAGTGTAGAGCTAAGGAGGCAACCTGCTGCCCATGCCCTGGCTGAGGGACCTCAGTGGGCTTCCAGGACAGGCTTCACACTCAGACATGGCTCAAAGCAATGCAGTGGTCTCTGCCCGCTTGGGCACTGGATAAGGCTGGGGATAGCGAGGGTTTGTTGCAAGCATCGCATCCAGTGCTGCATCTCCAAGGTCATGGCTGATGCCCCTGTTGGGATATTGTATAGAAGGATGCAGGCCTGAAAGGGATCTCTATCATATGGCAAAATTAGGAGGGATGGAGATGAACTCAGCAGTGGAAAGGAGCAATAGGAAAAGCCAGAATTATCCAAAGTGTTGTGCAAATGGCTCTCACAAACCCTTGAAAGAAAAGGCAGAAATTGTGCTTCTGTAGGTTGCTTGAAGTGATGGAGCGGTGAGGTGTTTCACCAGCCTGGAGACTGTGTGTGAGCTTTGAGTCCAAGTGAAGCCACAGCCCTGAAGGACTTATCACCCTATCCTGGTCTCTCAGTTCTTTTCTGTTTAGGGCTTGTGCAGCCGGCGGTGTTGTAATTCTTACAGGCTTATGATTTTGCATCTGTCCGTACAGAGACACTTGTAAAGAGACATCATTCCCTCTACAGGGAAGCAGCTGCAGGCACTGCAGTCTGATCCTGGGAAAGGGGGTGTAAGTACTCCAGGCAGCAACTTTACTTGTGCTATATATGTTTTTTGGCATCACTGTTGATCCTTCTCTCTGAGATTCTCTATGTGCTTATGCTGATGGAGGTTCATGGGATGGTGAGAAGAGCAATGCCCATCACTGGTCCTGTGGTGATGTAGCAAGAGGAAACTTGAGTTTCTAACTCCTTGTTCATTTTTTCCCAGCAGTGATTTGTATTTCCTCTTACTCTTTTGATAACCTCATCCTTGAGGCCTGGCTGGATGTTGTACTGTTTGACTGTCTGCAGCGCGTGGTGGTTGTAAGGAGGCTGGGCTGGCCAGCAGGTTACTGATCTTAGTCCTGAAAATATTTTAGTAGAAGTTGTGTGAAACATCTGGGGAGTTGGGGGAGAGAGAATGTAATGACTCACTTGGAGCACGCTGGCTATGACCCCTGTGCTATAAATATAGCCATAAAACATGCTTTGTTTGAATAAACAGCACAATCTGCAACAGCATCACCAGTGCTTTTCTGGTACCCATTGTGCAGGAACACTTAGACCAGCCTCTGTGGTTGTGGTTTGCTTTCTTTCTGTCAATTGCAATTAGCCAAATTCAGCAACGTTTGCCACTGAGGGGCTCAGTGCTATACTGCTACTCTTACAGCAATATGGATTTTGCTTGGCATAAAAGATGACGTAAAAACCCTGCAGGGCAGGAAGAAATGACTCGGCACAACAGTTCTGTCCCTTCTAATCAGATTTGTGCTATGCTCCACTTATGCTGTGGTCTAAACGAGCTTCTCCATGCTCTCTCCATACTCCTCCCCCTCAAGCCCAGTCCTTAAAAGTCCCAAGCATCAGCCCATTCATACAACTGCCCTTCACATCTTCTGCTTCTCCTTAAGCTTTCTCCTGGCCCTTCCATTGAGGTGTCTGTCTTGCTCTTCCCAGCAAGATCTCTACCTGCCAAGCACCTCTGGGACTCCTTGGCTGATCCTGCCTTTCCACTTGGCACTCTCCTCATTGCTGTAGTCTGGAGCTGCAGCTCATCAGGTTAGTGGGTAAGTGAAAATTGCCTGGCCCTTGGATTTCTCTGGCCTCCCAAGCGCTAGCAGAGACCTTCAGTTTGCCTCTTCCAGCTCAGGGAAGTCAGCAATCCTGCCTTTGTTTTCTGCCTTCTGCCATGACACTTCTCCACCTGGTGAAAAGAGATGTTCTCTGACTTTTTCCTAGAGCTCTGTGTTCAGCCTAGCTGTGCTTTCATGCTGCAAGGCAACTGGCATGCTGCGTTCTGTGCTCCTTGTGTGAAATGTGGATGTGCAAGTTCACAGGGTTTCCTTGCTCCTTCCTTGATACACAATCAGCTTGAGGTTTTAGGAATGCTGGATTTAACTAAAAATAGTCCAGACAATTCAGTGGGCCATGACAGATTCCTCCTTCCCAAGAGAACTAGCTTTGTTCTGAGATGGAGCCAAGGGTCAAGTAAAAAAAAAATATTGGGAAAAAAGCTTAATTGTGGATTAGAAATTATTGTTTACAGATGATTTCTTTGACTGTTTTGCTTCTCCAGGCTCAGGCAGACTTTGGTTTGTGCTGGTTAGGTACTTGCTACCTTGAGGCCTTTCCTTCTGTGCTTTCACCTGTGTCTAGGAAGGTGTTAAGAAACTTCTTTTAATTAGAAGCAAGGCAATTATTAGGAGGTCTTTTTTGTGGCCTGCATGGATAGAGCTTACTAATGATAAGAATCGGGAAGCGAACATTTCTTTCCTCTACACTGTACTTCTGTTGGATACTGAGCCATGATGCTGTCCTCCATTTCTGGAGCAGCGAAAAGGCTGCACTTGGAGCTTGCCTCTCTGACAGTAAGAGATCTATGAGATTCATATAGAGCTTTCCTACTTCTGCTGCAATTACAGTAAGGAACAAAATTGCAACGAATCTTCTTTGAGAGGATTCTTTCTGCTCCTGTGAAATAGCAGTTTTGGCACTGAAAGTCTAAGTTCTGTGGAGGAATCACCATTTCAGCCTGTGCTGTTCAAACAGAGAAAAAAAATCCACTAGTCACCACTAATTAATTTTATTTTGAAATATTTACTTGGACTGAAGTAGTAGCTGCTCTTAAGTCTTTAAAGGATTAGCTGCCTGTTAGTCTTTCGTGCCTGCAACCATTTATTTAAGCTGTTGCTGTAAATCATGCTGTTAACCTGTCGTGCAAGGTTTTAACCTTTCTTTCCTTGTCAGTGGGAAATGCGTGGTACATATGGTCTTGCTGATGTGGTAGTGGGAAGTTAATACATCTGCAGTCAGGTATTCTGGGTTCTTTCCCCAGCCTCTTGAAGGAGGGGAAAGACAGAAAATTAATATAGTAATAATTGTCTACTTTAGGATATTGCAAAGCCTATTGAGGGGCTGTAAAAAGTGTAGGGAACATGAGTATTTGCAAATGCATCCTACCCCCTGCCTCTGTGCTTTTCCACGTGTTGTTACCAGGGCAAATAATTCCTCTCCCTCCTGCTGAACTGTCAGATAGGATGCAGCATTTCCATTGCGCTCCATCCTGATGTTTGCTTGCATTTGTCATACCACGTTGCATCATGTTTAACGCAAGTGGTCAAAGCAATCGACCAAAACCCAGCTGCCAGGGGAGGGTTTGCTCACGCAAGAGCATTAGTTTCTGAGCTAAAAGCTGTGTTTAGCAAAGGAAATGTCTGGCAGATCTAGAAAGAATCCTTGAAGAAAGCTGAGAACTCATCTCAGCAAGGATTATTTCTTCCTCTTACACATGTGGTGTATTTAGGGCTAAAGGGAAAGATCTCAGGTCCTTAAAGCTACAAATACTAATTAGCATCACCATATAATTTTCTAGCAGTTGTTCTCATTAATATGTCATGAGAAAAAGTCTACCAGCTCCTATAATACTCATTTTTCTTGTCTCTGAACACTAACAGTTCATGTCACAGCATGACTTCTTCACTGCTATTTTGGGTGGTTCTTTTCCAGACAAATGTCTTATTTTCTCTGTATTTGATACTGCAGGTCAAGTGAATCCTCTCTGCCTTTTATTGCATGAGAACAGAGGCAGGACTGTAACATGGCCAGTTCAAATGTATGCCTAAAAATAGGCCAGTGGGTGGTCTCCAACTTCACATACAAAAAATGTATTTGTAAAGATTTCTTTTTGTTGGGTGACCGCATTTCAAATTGCTAAGATGACACTTCAAAGTTCAACTTACAAACGGCTCGTGTTTTAATCCTCCCCATGAAACAAAGGAGACTATCTTTGACTTGCATCTGCAGTCGGCTGAGACAGTGAATGCATGAAGCTGGCAGCCTGCTGCACTCCTGGGAGTTTATCATCCCTTTAGCAGGGTCAGCGCACTAGGGTGCTGTCCTGGTCCGATGCTTCCCACCCTGTCAATGGGGCATGCGCCCAGGTCTCAGGAGAGAGTTAAGGGCAGGATGACATCCCTTCTTGCACCTCTGCTGTAGGTAGGGAAAATTACTTAATGGTGGCAAGGTGGGCCAGAGCCTGCAAGAACACTTCAGTGACACTGTATCGGACTCTTTGGCACTGATTATGAGTAGTGGAGAGGTGGCACTTTAGGCAGGGAAGGAGTTAACAAAATAAAGGGCAATTTGTAGGGGAGAAGTTGGAGTTCATTGTTCCAGGCCCTGCTGTGCATTTCCTTTTTATCCTTTTATCTCAGAGTCTTGGCTCTCATTATAAAAGGGGCTGCTAGTCCTTCCTCTTCCTATTTTTATTTAGACGGTGAGCCCTTCAAGGCATGGACTGTACCTTAACCTGTGTGCAGCGGCACAGTGGGAAAGCTCTGTGGGTAGAGAACTATAAATAGAGAGCCTGTCCAGCCCTGTGGCATCCATGCTTGCTATAATTGCCTGGTTTGCACTCCTGTGACAAGTGTTAGTTCAGCTGTCAGGGAAAGAAGGAACTGAAAAGTACTGCCACAGACAGTTTCCAGCTCTCAAGTTGCCTGTTGAGCTTCAGTTTGGGCCCAGTTCTCCCTCCTGTCTCAGCGAGTTCTTTCTTCTAGCCATGTGTGAGTGATGATTCCCGGCATCTACCCAGTGTGATTTGGACAGTTCAGTTTCAGAAGCAGCTTTGTAGAGGGCTTGTTGTGGTGCTGCCTATTTGGATCCTTAACTCATGCTTCAGCACCATGCTCATTTATTTTGTCTTTTGCCACTTGCTAGAGGAGGTTGATTCTACAGCAATCGCTTTGCTATCATTCCCGACATCACTGTGTGGTTTTGTTACTATATGCTTACAGGAGGAATTAAATGAGTCATGAGGAGATAGCGGATAAAAGGAATGACAACATCCAAGACCATCCTTCCTCTCTGGACAGATTGTGGATGTTCTTTCAGAATGGCTTGCAAGTGGGTTCAAGCAATGAAAGTTTAAACTGAGGATTTTCTCTATCACTTCTCTGCTGAGATGAGTAAGCAACCACAAGGGTGCTGCTGCCTGTTCCTTGCAAAGGAAAGGATTTTCATTTGAACTTGCAGTGGAGGTGGCTTAAGAAAACCTGTCTTATTCTGTGCTACAAAATTCTTCTAATGGACTTAATTTTGTGCACCATGTCCACACCCTTTTGGAAGGGGAAATAAGTTGCTCTGGTCCTGCCTATACACATCTGTTAACAGAAGCTGCCATTTATTGCTGCAGCTTTGAACAACAGCTGCTCATGAACTTGATGTAAGGTGGCAAAACCCACCTTGTCTCAGGCTTGGAGACCATCTCTCCAAATGACATAGGCTTCATCTGATGGGTAGCTGCAAGCAAAAAGCCAGTGTGAATGTGCACTGGTAAAGCAAAAATGTCAGGAGCTGTCAGCCATGGGCTCTTGCAGTGCCGTTTCTGCTGCCACAACATCTCGGAGTCAGGAGATGAGGCTCCAGCAATTCAGCAGTATTCGCAGCTAGAACCTGGCAGAAAAAGAGAAGAGGGAGGATAAATGCATGCCTTTTTCCTGGCCTCCTCCTGTTCCCACCCTTCCCAAGATGTAAGGACTCTCCCTTGGCTAATTTCAGGGGCTATGCTTTTGAAAAGAGGACTGGGAATGAACTCTGCAAGGTGACTAAGCCCATCTCCTCCTTCCTCCTGACTCAGCAAGTTAAATCTCATCTATTTGGTACAGCCCCCAAGGTACCAGACATAACAGCATCAAGAAAATTAGCTTCTCATCCAAAGCATGAGCTGTCCAGTTGAGTTAGTGTTACTGTAAGTGTTCATTACTCTTCCTTCCTTATATTCACTGATAATGTTTGGATGAATACCGTGTGGCCAATGAGCAACCCTATAGTGAGAAGCACAGGAACCTCTTCTGGGTTGTTTGTACTGTGCTGGCTGCCAGAATCTGGTCTCCATTTACAAAATATTTTGCATATACAAAGGTGAAGGAAGGTCTACTCTCTCTAAAAGCTACCAGAGGTAAAACTATCAAGATACAAACAGCAGGGATCCAACAGTTCTGCAACTATGCAGATTTTTTTTCTCCTGCTCCCTTATTGATTTATTACATGAATTCAGGCAACTGTAACTTTGCAACCCCTGCTATTTATTTTTCTATATAGCAAGCACAGCAGTACATCTGCCTCTTGGATCGCTGACTGAAGCTTCAGTAATTTGAGTACTTGGACCAAAGTAGTCTGAGATCCTTGAACCAAAAGCCCTATTTGCTATTAAGAGCACTTTGCATTAATTACATTTAATAGAATTCTTCCTGGGTCTTCCTACCTCCATTTTGCAGGACTGAGGATTTAGCTCAGATGACAGACCAGGAACCAAGTTGTTCAGTTTTAGAAATAGTTCTTAGAGTTAACAAAAAAATTATTTCTTTCTATTTCCATATAACATTGCGGGGGGGGAACAGCAATCAACTCATGATTGTCCCCAAGATAAATTACAAATTTATGTAGGTCAAGGAACCTGAGGTGGTGTTTTCCACTAGGTGGTGGTAGACAGCATTTTTTAAAAAGGGTTATTCACTCTTGCTCTCTTTACCGTATAGAATAGAAACCCAGGGGTCTGCCCAGTTCAGTATTCTTTGCCCCTTACAGTTACTACTTCATATTCCAGAGGAAGAAGCAGAAACATCACTCCTGGTGAGCTGTTAAACTTTTTTTGCCTTTTCTGGGGGAGTTTTCTTTCACCTCCTAGGCAGCTGTTGAAATACAAAGGGTTTAATTTTTATTTTGTGTAATCCAGTAAAAGATATTCCTCTTATCAATATACGTGTGTGCTGGGTTCTTAACTCCTGGACTCCATCTGTGGGTTTCACATAAAATATTGTTAATCTGATGTAAGGCAGACTGGTTTTTTTAATTTTCTTGGTTTATGTTGTAAAAAAAAACCAAACCAAAACAAAAACAAACAAAAAAAACCCAAAAAACCCAACACACCAAGGAAACAAGATCAGAAATTGGAAATGAGCTATGGATCCCAGGCCCAAAACAATACAATCATCCCTGGATATAACAGGATGTGAAGTTTTGATCTGGTCTTTTGGAGATCCTGTACTCAGATCAATGATTCATGTCCCAGTTGAGGCAACACTTTGGTTTAAAATGGAAATTTTGAGTAAACAGAAGAGATGCCAGCCAAAAACATTTCAGTGTTTAAATTTATGCCAGTAAAAATGTACATGCTGCATCTCAAGAAAACCCTGACCTTCTGTAGGCCTGTCCTTACCATTTTATTTATACAGAGCCATGAAGAAACAAACAAAATAAAGCTGGTGTGCTTGGGGAACGTACTCATTAAAGGTTGCCTCAGATTATCGCAATGGTATTGTGTTCTCTGGCTGCAGAGAAGGACACATGGCCCAGGCTAAAGGCTCAGCTGTCCCACAACACTATCTCTTTATGGAGACTTTTAGCTCCACATGGGCACAACCTTACCACAACATAAAGTCCCTACTTGCATGCTGTTGTGGAGATGTTGTAGTGATTCAGGCTGGCAAATATCACAAAGCACTATTTGCTGATGCACTCTCTAGCTGTTACTACTGTGATTACATTAATACTATAATATTTGTCCTGCATCATGAAAGCAAGCATAATGACTGATGAGTACAAAGAACAGAGGGAGGAACTGGGACTCCAGGACTGTAGTCTTAGCTAAAGAAAGTCAGTGTTACAGAAATTTAGGCTGGTTGGGGCAATTACAGGAGGAATTCAGGCTATATATTTTTGATGGATGGGTATTTTACACTGGTTGAATGGGGAGGACTGGCATAAGCCTTCTATTGTGACTAATTGCCTAGATCCAGCAACACCTTAACTTCTTCAGGTAAATCTCCGAGTAAGCTTTGAGGAACTCAGATAATCTCCTAGATTAGGTGTAGCATAGAAAAGAAAATAGTGAAAGGAATGTGTCGTCTTTAGAACTTCACAGGTCTGCACACTAAATGATTAATGACTGCTAATTTCTCTTCATAGCGTTGCTATGAAGGACAGCACATGCACATCCTGTGTCTCTGATTCTTCCAACTTCTTTTATAGTCCAGTGAATCATTCAGGCGGAAAGTGATTGAATGTTTTTATAGATACCTAATGGTTCTTCACTACATTTTAGTAACAGAAATGATATATGCCAATAATGCCAGTAAAATTATTTTTACTTCTACAGCAGGACAGTGTGACAGCATAAAATGGGCTTCAGATCCCTGAGTGAGTGAAATGCTGGGTTATTTTCTGAAACTTTACAGCACAGAAGGCCACCTAGAAGGTAATTTATCTGTTTAAGAGGAACAAAGGCCTGAAAAATGCTTTGCTGGGTTTGAGCCTGTGGTTCCAGTGGGTCTAGCTATGTCAAATTCAATTCTCAGAGCGCTAAATCCACCTTTATCATCTTTCCCCTGCTTGTCCTTGGGATTATCACAATCCCAAGGTCTCTTTATCTGTTAAATTTCAATCTGATGCACGCATCTGGATTTCCCACCTGCAGATCTCTTGCCATATTACCTGTATTTCACTCTGCCATCTTCCACTGGGGCAGGGCAGGTTAGGAAATTATACCACTTAAAAAAAAATAATATAGAGCTGTGTCTTTGCCAATGATTCCTGAACACAGGAAGTCCTTGTAGGGAGACTGCATCACTGAATACATATGATCCATCTTCCTGTACAAACTCCTGTCAACAGTGGAACTGCTGCAGTCTCAATCAATCTTGCATTACTAAAATGTCCCTTACATCACGGCTCCATGCTCCTCTACCCTAACAAACAAAGGCTATTAACATTTAAAAGCTGCACTAACTCTATATGTTTGGGATAAGGCCAGGTATTGAATAATGCTAAGGGATCAATATTCATAATCTAGAGCAGCAGAATAGGTATGTTGTGACTTATCCATGTCCTATATAGTTCTCCATATGGTTCATTTGAAAGCCTTTTAGAAGCTTAACGAGGAGAGTATTGCAGTGAATGTGGAAAAAATTATGCATGAGGGTAAGAAGCACAAATGCTCCAGAGGCCTCATAGGGCCTATGGTCTTAAACTAAGCTCCTGGGTTTTAATGGGATCTGACGAAACCTTCTTTATTAGGGGCAGCAGGATGGAAGGGCTCGGACAGCTGGCGAACAAGTACTGGGTAAACATTCCCGGTAGCCAAACTCTGCGCAAACAGCAACTATTAAGGCAAAGACCTGAAAGATCAACAAAGAATTGCAGGTCTGGGTAAAATGGTGCAATGGATTACGATTAGTGTCACTGGTCTGGGGAGCACAGGCTTTCCTATCGATTTACAGCTGTGAGGCACCATAATCAAATAACGAAGGGGGCTCGTGAGGGAGAAGGCTGAGCATCAGTCAATATTATCTCAAGGACACCTACTGTAAATTAGCAGGCTGATGTTTGTAGCATGGTTTCGTTGTGGGGAGAAAAGGTAGAAATTACTGGAGGAGGTTCCAAGGGCTCAGCCCTGGCTTCCCAGAAAAGCATTGAGCAGCAAAAGGTTCTGTGAGCCGGCTGGCACTGGGCACGTCCAAGAACTGCATGTACTGGAAACGGCAGAAGCCAAATTAAAGCGAGTTAAGGTTATCAAAACCCATTAGGAATTTCAGACTTTGCTGACAGAGGTGGTGCCCATCTTTGGTACGGGGTATCAAAGTGGCAGATATCTGTGCTGTGTTTGAGAACACCCAGCTCCATGCGCTGGTGGAGGATCATGTCAGATTTGCACTGTCCCACCAGCCCGAAAGCTGTGAGAATCTCAGAAAAGTGAGATTTTTTAGCAAGAGGGGCGTGCGCGTGGTGGAGGTGTCATCTTCTGGGGGGCTCAACTTCCTTAGCCTTCCTCTTTTTTTTTTTTTTTCTGCCCCCCTAGGCTCACTCTTCTATTGTAAAACCTGGATTTCTCCTAAAAGAAATGAATAATAAAATAACCAAACCTCGGAAAGGGCCAGGGCTGAGGGCAGCCTGTGGTGACACCAGGCAAGCGCCATTTTCCTGGGGGCTGGGGAAGGACACCCCCGCCCCCAGACGAGGGGTCGATCCCCGCTGAGGGGCCGGGAGCCCTCCTCGTCCCCCCGGCCCGGCCCGGCGCTCGGGCCACCCACCGCCCCGGAAGCGGCCATGGCGGCCGGGCCCTGAGGGGAGAAGGGCGGGCGGTTAGCGGCGGGCGCCATCTTGTCGGGGGCGGAGCGGGGCCCGGCCC
>NW_010972598.1:15172204-15200140 GCF_000737465.1 Haliaeetus leucocephalus | reverse complement strand
CGGAGCCGAGCCGCAGCCCCCAGCGCCATTGCCGCCTTCAGCCCGCTATGGCAGGGGAGCCCGTTCTCCTTCTCCTCCTCCTCCTCCCGCGGGCAAGGCGCGGCCTCTCGCCCGCCCTGCCGGAGAAGCCCCGCCGGCGCCCCCCCCGCCCCGCTCTCCCCTCAGCCCGCCGCGGTCATTGCTCTCGCCTCCCGCCCGCTGTCACCTCCATCCCGGCCCCCCGCCGGCGCCTGAGAGCCGCCCTCCATCCCCAGACAGCCGGGGCTCGCCCCTTCCTCCTTTCCGGGGAGGTGGGTCGGGGCTCCCCGGCAGCCTCCACCATGTTGCCCGGCCGCCTTTCACCTTGGCAGCGCGGCTCCTGCCCCTCCTGCGCCGTCCGTACCTCTCCCCCCTCTCCCTTTTATTTTCCGTATTAAAACCCTTCCACGTTCTCCGTGCCGGCGGTTTTTTTGGGCTCGGCATCGCCTCCAGCCCGTGCTGGGCGGAGGGGAAGGGGGCACCTACCCGGGGCACGGCCTGGGCGGCCGCGGGAGGGGGAGATGCCTGAGGTGGGCACCTGCGGCGGGATCACCTGCCCTGCGAGGCAGAGACGGGGATGGGGATTTATCCGTGGGGGTGGGGGTGGTATTGTCTCTGTTCCATGGAGATCACCTGTATTTTTTAATCTTTTTTTCTTTACTCTGCAACAAAATGGGTGGCAGAGCCGTAAGCTTGCAAATGGGATGGAGAAATGCAGGTTAATTCTCCCCTGGTCCTGAAGGGGTGGCCTCGCTTTCTTGTCTGATCCCGTTCTCGTGATACGCTTTGAGGTTGGGTTGTTTTTTATTTTCCTCCTTTTTATTTATTTGCTTGCTTTTTTGTTGGATTTTTTCTTTTTTTCAGTGCAGATCGAGACAGTAAATATTTCAGTTTTCTGCTTTTGGCTTGCGAGCCCCGTTCGGTATCGTGCGTGGTTTTCTTTTGTTTTAAGGTACGTTTTGGGTAGAAATAAGTGATGTAGGTAGCGCAGAAAATGCCCGAACAAAGCTTGTTGAAAGCCTTCGATTAGGTTTCTTTACTTAACGGATAACGACTAACTACCTACACCGTGCATTTCTGTTGTTAGTAGGTTTTGCCTTTTTTCATAAAAGATGGGAATGCAGGCAGAGGCTTGTACAGTTTCATTCCTATCCTTTCATTTTGGAGTCGTCATTGTAATTTTGTAGACTAGGAAGACAAACACTTAATGCAGTTTGGGGTCTCATGCAGCGTGTCCCTTAACCTGGCCAGGTAAGTGCAGGCAGGGGCTGACCCCGAAAGCGAGCTGCAGGCAGAGCCAGTAGAAGATTCTGGCAGGAAAGGGAAATCCCCAGATATATTTAAGACAAGGTAAAGACCTTGCATGTTAATTTTTCCATCTTATCATTTGCTCTATGCAGCTGACTCTCTTAGTGTGAGTTCACTGCCAGGTAAACGGTGGGCTCCCTGTTGCTGTTGAACTTGACCACCTGAAATAAAAATACCAAATGCTCTGTTTTCACAGGGAGCTGAGTATGTCTGTGTATCCTTGCTGCAGCGCAGTGTTGCCATACTTGAGCGAGCTTTAAATTACCCAGTTTAAGCTTTAAAAAAAAAAAAAAAAGCTGTTTTGGGTAGTGGTTTTACTGGCAGCTGGAGTTTGATGCAGGCTGTAAAACCTGGCAGAGAAGCAGAACAAATACTGGAGCGATTAGCTACTGATGTGCTGCACACTGCCAGAGCTGGACTTAATGCTGCACACCTTGATCTGCCTAGTGATTTCACTATAGATAAAGGATTATTGCAACAAGTAGCTCAGGTTAGTAAACTGGAAAATAATCCTTGCGATATGTAGAGCAATTGGATTAGTAGTTGATGAGCTCTTATAACCCTGCTCCTAGCTTCGAGTCATGATCCAGATAGCTTGAAACTAGAGCAGCGTTAACATGGAGATGCACTGAAACAAATTCAACCTTGGGCTAGCAATGAGGTTAAACAAGCCCTGAGATTTTTATCATGGATTTAAACAAGCCTTTGGCTCTAGTAAAGATGCAAATAGGAGTTGAAAATGTCTTGTCAGAGCCCTTGGGGATAAGGGAAGGAGTTAAGACTGCGATTCTCAAGGGTGGGTCGTGCTCCTGCTGTTCCTTAACAGGCTGAGTTTGTATGGCTTAAAATCCACCGTAATCTGTCACTTGTCTGTAAGCCCTGCTTTTAGCTAGGTTTAGATTCGGTGAACTGCTTTCTCAAGGCACCTGGCTTTCACATTGAGTAGATGTAAGGAGCTGGATGGAAATAAGGTTCTCTGAGTACAGGCCTCTTGCTCATTCTGCATCTTCAGTACGGAAACAAATCTGAAGGAAGAAAAAGCTTTTCAAATAGTAGGATAATTTGGGCTGCAGGTCGATGAATGTTTCCTTTGGTGACAGCACCAATTTAAGCAGCCCCCATCCATCACTGGCTGCGCACTCCCAGCCTTGCAGTGACCTCTCGGTGGTGCTGGTACCCTTGTATGGATGGCTGCTCAGTCAGTGAGGTCAGGGAGCTTTTTTGGGTTACCCCACAAAAGCCTTGCTTTTATGTTGAAGCCAGATCTGTTTGGAGAATTCTTACCTGCTCTGTCCCCTCCCTGAGCCATGGGTAGAACTGTGTGTGCATCCGTAAAGCTGTATGGAGTGGTGTATGCGTATGGGTTTTTTTTTAAAGACTGCTAATATGAGAATTTCTGTCTTTTGTAGTTGAAGCTAATCTCGAGTTGAATTCCAGTGGAGAAATAAAAGGTCGTGTCTTTGTTGGTATTAGTTGGTTGGAGACTCTTTTCTTCAGGGGGAGCTTGAGATAATGGCGGTGTTTGAGGATTTTTTTTTTTCCCCCTAACAGAAAACTTTTATGACCGTGGATTTTCCCCGCATTTGTTTAGAAGACTCTGTAGGAGATGCTGCATTTGTATGCAGTTACTATTTCAAAGGTTTTTAAATTAAACCAAGTTGAGTTTTCTTTCTTTGATTCTGTCACTATGTTTCTATTTTTTTTTTCTTCTTGGTATAGCCAAATCTGTCAACTTCCTCAGTGTAATGGACTTTCTTATTGTGCTATGAAGTGGCTTTGTTGTGCTGTTTAGGTTGATTGGAGACGGTTGGAAAATAAATGGGTGAAACTTCACCCATCTTCAGTATGGATTCCTCCAGAAGTGGCTGTTAAGCTGCTCTAATGACCTAATCTGCACTGCAGCAGTTAACCTCTTCTGATCCTAGTGTTTACAGGGGGAAGTCAACTGGCATGCCCTCGGGAGCTATTCCAGTTCATAGCAGATTACAAACCAGCGTCCCATGCAAGGTGATTTTTGGAAGATCTTGTTCTGCTGTAGCTGTTCCTGTCAGTGTCTTTGTGTGAGCCATGTAAGAAAAAAAAAATTGGAAGAAAACTCAAGCCCGAAAAGATTCTGTGGGGCCATTTCTTCAATAGATTTATTTTACTTTTGAACACTTCTTTATGCATTTTTCCTTACAAGAGAAAATGCAGATGGCTTCGCAGAACAGTTTTTCCTCCATTGAAGATGATGTTTCATGTATTGCTTGAAAAATTTATTTGTATGAAGTGTTCTTATTTACGAAGCCTTAGTGGTCATCATGAAATGGTCTGACAGCAGTTACAGTGTGTTTTATTTTACTTAAAAGCTGTAGGAAGAAAATAATGACAGTCACGATGAGTAAAAAGAGATGCATCATGATGTAGTGTAAGGTGGGAATAAAATAAATCATTTAAAATGAAAGCTATTTGCCATGTTCTCTAGCCATTCCCAGGGGCGAAGTGCATTAAGACATTGTGCTAACTTCATGGTACTGCACATAACACTTCTGTCAGTACTGGGGAGCATATTTTCTTTATGGCTAAATATTTCTAGTTGTTATGAGCCATCTTATGACAATGTTTATTTGAAGGCAGAAAAGAAATCTGATGATATTTGGCCATTTCCAGGTTATGGGAAGGAAATGTCTGCTTTTTGAATGTTCTTCTATTAGAGATGAATCTAAATGTGGATTTCTTGCCATGGTAATTTGGCCGTGAAAGGAGTAGAACTATCTCCCTGGGAAAGGGAATTGGGGTGTTGAAACATCGCTGGCACTTGTTGGGGAAAGGAAGTAGGAGGGAGAACTAGGCTTCTAGTTAAGAAGTCTCCTGCTCTAGTTTTATTCCTTGCACTCAACATTAATCTTGGCCAATTCTGTTGCCAAACATAGCAATAAAAATGTGTATGGCATCAGAAATACAGTGTGCCTAGTGATGCACTATGCGTCTGCCATGGTTTTCTAATCCAGTGTGCTCTCAGAGGTTTCACGACTTATTTTTTGGTACTGAATGTTGTCATCAGTCTAGTAAATAGTGAATCATCATTCGCCTTGGGCCTGCAGAGAGCCGTGACTCTTTTCTTGGCTGTGCCGTGGCGCCAGAGTAGAGTTGGGCTGATTGGGGTTTGAAAACTCTGGGTTGGTGTCGGGAAGGACAAATTGGTGGCCGAGGTTCCTGCCAGGCTGTTGCGAGGCAGTCCCAAAGCACACGTTTTGGTTGTTTCCAGCCTACGCAGCGGGAATGTATTGAAATACTCTTTGACCTATCCAACAACTCCATTTTGTCATTTGCAGAGGAATGGCTGGGCTTGAGGTAATTGTAAAACTACTTTTTAACGGGTTTATAATTAGAAATTCAGTGATCTAAATCTCCTTATGTCTCAGTTCTCAGGCCAGAAGATGAAAGTGCTGGTTATTGAGGGCCGGGGGGAATGCAGTTACCATCCAAGTGTCTGGTCTTACTTTTTTTTAAAACTGCTTCAGGAGAGAATAAACTTTGTCCTATTCAGGCGAAAGGGAATTTCCAGAATTTCTTCTCACCACATTCAGGCAGCCAGGTTATTTTATTCTTCCCCCAAAACCTTCGTCACTAAGCACGTGATAAAATTGATGTGCGTTGGTAAGAGTGTGTCATGTGGACCTTAGAATGATAGTATAGCTAGATTTTAGCTTGCATATTATGGTGACCAATAAATCTTTCTCCTCTGAATGAGTGATGTTTTGATCTTGTACTTGCGTCAGCAAAATGCCTGAGAAAACAAGCTCTGTCTGATAGTTGTATTTTTAGGAGCAGATGGGAGCAGATTAGTCCAGTTGTAATTGTGTTTGAGGAGCTGTTTGAGCAGCATGGTACTTGTGAGTATTTTTGAACTTTCAGGCTCTGTGTGGTATGAAAGCAATAACTGAACTTTTTTATGCGTGTTTGGATTTAACCAGGATTTGCTTGTTATCTCCTTTGTGATAAAAGGGATTGTTTTCATTCGGTACCTGTTTCCTTTACACTTGCTTTAGATTAAAATTGCTTGAAGTATGGGCTCAAATTAGTATAAATGGTGAAGGAGAGGTTGACTCACCATTATTTTGTTTTTGACTGTTTTGAAATGTAGTGACTCACTGAACGGATTTCAAACGGCTGCGTGTCCCCCAAATTTGTTGTGTGAATTTATTTTTAAATCGAACTATTGCAGTGCTTGTGTCATTGAACAGTTGGCTGAAGCGTTTTGAGAATGCATGGTAGACAGCAGCGCTGGCTTAGCAGGAAAGTAAGTAAAAAGCGACTTCAGGGGGGTTTTATGCACTTAGATTCCTGAGCATTAACCTCGTGTGTGGATGCTTTGAATAGTTTGGACTCTAAATGTAGCAACGCATTTTAATTGTATTTACTCTTATTTTGCATGGCCATGAAATTGCAGCCTAGGGCAATAAGGCCTATTTTAGTGGTATGCTGGCTATTGGTACACTTGTAAGATTGTAAAAGTTGGGAGAATAAAGTGTGGTTCGGAAGCTTTAATAGGAAGGTACCTTAAACACTCCATCTGGTAAGTGTGCTCTTAGCTGTGTTTATATGATGAGGCGGTTAATGTGCTGTTAGTGAATTTATCCCAGTCTTTCAGTGCTGTGCACGTGGTTGTTGACCTGATGTTAGCAATGAGAAAGAAATGCTGGAAATCTTTGACTGCTGGGGTCTGCCCTTAAGCACATCTTTACAGAGCGCGCTTTCTTTTCTAGCTCAGAAATAGCAATCTGGAGGGTTTCTTTTTTTCTGTCCTTGTTCCTTTTATCACTTACCTGTATTGTCTTATATTTAAGCATACAGCTCAGTGTTGCAGTTTTGTTGTGCTTTTAAAGAAAAAAGTGTGTATATGTTCTCATCACTATTCAAGTTCATATAGAATATCTCAAAACCAGGCATGTGACTCCCTGTCACGACTTTCACTTTTTATTTAGAAGCTTGGGATGGAAATAAAATGCTGCACTGCAAAGTTAGCAACTTCTTTCTTATTTTGTGGGCTGAATAAAATGAAAGCATCCCAGAGCTAATAGTGCTTAATGGACTGTTCTGTGATAAGGTTTGAATTTCCATGGAGTCTTTGAATCCTAATGGCAGGAAAATAAATTCATAAACTCTACAATTTTTGCTGTGTTTATTACTTGCCCTTTGTGTGGGGAATCCTGTATTCAGACCCTTACCATACCTGAGCAAAGAAAACACATCCTTGTTTTTGCCAACGATGTACTCTAAAGCACATACTTGTTTTTGAAGACAATGTACTCTAAAGCACCAGCAGCTTAACAAATAGCAGCTTTCTTTTTTCATTTTTTTTTAATACAAAATGAATTGTTTGTGAAAGTTGAGCTAGATGTTCCTGATGCAAGAAGCATTTGCTTGGTTGTGTTTTAACAGATTGGATTTTTTGATAAAAGCTTAAAGAGTACAGTTTCCTGATGAGCATTTCATTGTATGAAGGGCAAACCAAAGAAATAATTGGGATTCAGACTGACCAGAAAGAAATTGGAGCTCCAGGTCCCTATTCTGTAGGATCAGACTGCAAGACATAATTGTGATATTCTCATACTGTTCTGTGTCCTTTTGTATATGGGAACAATAACAGTTACAGTCGTTAGCTGATATTGGAAATATGTATTTTCATGGGTACCATTTAACTTCGTGTGCAGAATTTTGGGAGATTATGCTGAGCATAATAGTTATTATCAATAAAATTTTATAGGGCTCTGTTCTGGTTTATTCAGACTGTTAGACACTTGTTGGTTACCTCTAGTTTATTTCAACTTACTAGTAGATGCTTTTAAAACTCAAACAAAAAAATTAAGTGGAAGAGGGGGTGGCTTTTTTAATACCCAAGTGTTGTGGTTTTATTGTAGTAAGATAGTGTATCTATTTATTTGCTCTAGCCAGAAACTGAAAATTGAATGGGAACAGCTCAATTTGTGTTGTATTCATTTCAGAACATAGAAAACAGAAAAACTGGCTTGGTATAAATAATAATCTTTAGTGTTGACTGGCCCTATGGCTTGAATTTTCCTGGATTGCTAGTCGCGTACAGAGGTCTATTAAACTGAGTCGGCTCTTACGAGTTGGGCTTTCAAACAGGCTGACGTTTTCATTGTCCATCTGTCTTGTTTGCAAATATCAGAAAAAGCAAAGGATGGAAGCCTGAGCTCTTTCGGAGACGGTACGTGATCCTTCTCATAAAAACATGGATCTAAAAAGCCCCTTCTGCAGAAGGGGAAGAACTGTAATCTTGAGCCCTGGGTACTTGTAAACATCCATTGCTAATGAGTCTTCCTCTTCTTTGGCAGGGATCAAAGACATTTAATGCTTTTCATGAAGATGCCTAATAAGGCACAATTGAATCAAGCAAAGCTGTCAATTAAGCCTTCTATTAAGTTTCTTAGTATAAATGAGCCTAAACCCAAAGTGTTATCTGAGCTCTCCTCCTTGGCTGTTCAGTTTTGGTAAAGATTTTATGATAAGTATTAGCCCAATTTTTAATCTCACTTAGGTGCACTGTTCCTTGCTTTCTAAATCCACTGAATTGTAGACCACAGAACAGTGCACCGAGTGTATTAAGATCCGAGTCTAATTACTGTTTTTGTTCTGGAGGCTGTTGTGACAGATAATGTTTTGTTGAATGGCAGGTAATAGATTTATTATGGAGACAGCACAGCATGTGGGTACCTTCAAAGGAGACTCTATCTGTATTGGTCTCTTCTCCTCTTAATTATTCAAATGAAAAATTTTGTTTGAGGGCAAAATGTATGCCTAAATGATATTACTCCAAATAGTATCAGCAAAGAATTCTCACATTTTAAGCGATGCCAATTAAGTAAGAATAATTGCGATTTTTTTTTTTTAAGTAGTGCTATACAGACATCTGCAAAAGAGGCCTGAAGATGAAGGAATCAGTAAGGTACAATATTGAAACCACAGTGTATTGGCTAAAAAAGGGTCGTTTTACTGGCAAAAATCACAAAGAAGTATTCTACTAAATGTTGCCAAAATACTTTTTTGCAAAAGGCATGTCTTACTAAAAAGCTTTTCTTCAATAAACCATAGTTGGCATAAATATTATTATAAGTAATGTGAACTCTGTCAAAATATTACAGTTTTTTGTGCTTTTCCCGAGCAACCAGTTTGGTATTAAGTGGACTGCTCCATTTCTGACACTTCAGTTGGAGAAGAATTCACTTAGCCTTCTTTAACAGTTTTGTTGCTTGTAGGGATATTTGATGGCATTAATATATATTTAATGCATTCTTAATTAACTGCTTACGTATGGAGAAAAATCTTCAAAGCTATTGGACTAAATTACATCTTGCATCTCTGCGTGGTAACATGTTATGTGACGTACGGGTTGGATGTTAGCTGGGTTTCAACAGGTCCTAGTTACCTCCTGTCTCTACTAATTGTCCCTGTGGAGTCAGAGGACTGAACTGGTGGCATCACATTAACTTCTCAAGCCACGAGCAAGACGTACAAATGCACGTTTATAAGGAAGTAGATGATGATTGGTGTACGTGTAAACACTTTCACCTAAGCCCGTCTGAAACATGAGTACAGGAAGTTAATTAGCAAGTCTGGTTAAACACAAGCCTGTCTCTATAAACACTTCCAGGCTTGTTGTGAAATTAATAAATTAGTAATTGGTTGGCTTAACGTGTGGGAATCAAATGTAGGATTGCATACAGTTGTTTAGTGTGTGGGCAGAGAGTGAGTAGTGCTGGTTTAACTTAAAAATCATTAATGGCAACAGTGACTTAATTTTTCCCTGTGGCTATGGGAAACCAAGCTATGCTTAATGACCAAAACTCATGGGACAAACAGTTGGTCAACAGTTATCAGTAGTAATAATGGCATCTATTATTGCTAATATAATTAATAATATCATCTATTATTGCTGTATGGCACCAATAGATGACCTGCTTGTGCCTTGCCTTTTGCCAGTTCCAGTAGAAGGAAATTCTCTTGCCCTTTTGGGGGTTGGCTCCATGTAAGGACTCGAGGGCTCTAAAACTCAGCATGATGACAACTTACTTTTGGGAAGGTATTTGAGCAGATGTGTCAGGATTGCGCTCGCAGCAGTCAGCGTCTGAAGCCAGAAGATACTTGGCCTGCAGAACTGAGGGTGCTGTGTAACACAGCAAAGGCTGCCTGCACAAAAGCACACGAAGAATCATGCTGTCTCTCCCCCTCGGTGCTTGGAAGCCTTGAAACATTTCCTCTACAAGTGGTATAAATTTGCAGATTATTCCCAGGAAAGATTTCTTGAAATAATCTTGAAGGAGTGAAAGGTCACTGAGCAAGGAGGGCATAACTCTCCCAACTGGATAATTAAAAAGAAAATTAAAAAGTGTGCTAAGTTTGAGATTGACTTGTGGCCATGCTTTGAAGATTAAAAGGGCTTTTTTCATTTCAGATGAAGGAGGTTGGGATTGGTGGGAGGAGGAGTTGCGGCTGCTGGAGCAGTTGGGCAGTGCTGTGAAGCTGCATTTGCCGTTTGCTTACTGAACCATGAATGAGGTACCAGGATCACTGAACAGAAGTATGGCTGTCTGCTCTTTCCCCCCCTATTCTAAAACATTCAGTCTTGCAGCTAAATTTTGCAACCTGGCTGCTCACTATTTAGTGCAGGTAGATTTCTAGGCATCTGAGCAAATGGTGTATTGAGTTCAAAACTGTATGAACGTTTTTTGTATAAACAAGTTTTGCCTTTAGGAAATGAAATTAACAGCCACTTCAACTAAAGGATAGAACTTTCCATGTTCTCTGCACAGCCTGTAGCATGATCAGTCTGCTGGTTTTTTCTGTACAGAAATTTAGCCCACACTTTTGAAACTATTTGCAGTCACAAAGATAGAGATATATAGAGAGAGAGATAAAGGTAAAACATGAGTGTGCTAACTAAATAGTAACAGCAAAATAATGCCAAAGTAATACCAAAAAATTACAAAATTGCAGCTTTAGCAGATAACACCAACAGATGTTTCAAGTCTAGACTTAGTATATAAATTTGCATATCTACTCTGTTTTATGATCTGCGGCATTGAATAGGTCAGAGCTGTTGGGCTGATCATGGGTTTTTGCTCGTGGCTAGAACCCGTGACTGCACCTAGGATGTGCTTCTGTTGTCTGGTGTTTGAGAAATTAAGAGATTGAAGTTGTAGATGTGAAGTAGAGTTCCCGATTATAGCTTATTAGGTGTAGGGTTATTAGATACTTGGGCTTATTAGGTCAGTTGTGTGTCGTTCCTTTGGCTGAGTTATTGCATACTTGAGTTTGGGCCATATACTATGGGCTTTTAAGCGTATGTTGAAGTTAACAGCGTTTCCCGGGGCATCTGGGAATACTTGAAGGTAATGATGCTTTAAGGGTTGCGGTCAGCAACCTCGCATGATGCTATGTTGACCAATAAACAGGTTTTACTTTTGTCAGTTCTCGGAAGAAAAATGATTTGAGCTTTTGCCTTTAATTACAAGCATACCTGGAGGTCCAGGAAAGATGTAGGCGTCTGACTTAGTTTATGGCCATGGTGAATACAATAGCAGGTCACGAAAAGCACATTCCTTCTCCATTAATTTTTGAAGCACTTTGATCTGTGCCTGTGGAGTGTATGGCTTGGCTTCACTACTCTTTTGTTGTTGTTTTTCCTTGAAAATTATTTCTTATTTCTTGCCCAGAATTCAGCCAAAGGTATTTTTAAAGGCACTTCCATCTTGTAATTACTTCTTCACGTAGAATAACCATCAGTCTGCTTTGATGTACGTCTCGGACCCTAGATTTTACTTAAAAGTATTTCAAAATACACAGTTGTGGGAAAAGTTCTAAGAAACACTGTCATACAAGCTGTAACTGCATTCAGGATTTAAGAAGAAAGGAAGTTGAGCACAAAGCATTGCATTCTCTTAACTAGAAAAGTGGAATTTTCTTTACACAGACTGTCTCTAGGTATCCTTTCTGTTAGATGAGAGGGATGTACAATTTAATGGGTTGAGTCATGTACAAAGGGTAAGTATAAGTAGTACCCAGGACCATGCATTGCTCATTGAATTAAATGGTAAGCTTTCAAAGCAATTTCAGTAATTCTTTGTGTATACTTGATACAGCATTAGGGAAGAAAATGGTAGATGTTTTCATATTAAAGCATATCTTCTGGTAAGTGCTTTTTCAAGGAATTTATAATTCAGTGGATTTATAAATGTCTCTATATGATCAAACTTAATGGCTTAGTCTTTCTGCTGTTCCAAGTTGTGGGTGGAAGTGGATCTATTTATTCTACTAGTATGTGACGTGATTTTCTTGTGTTTGCTGTATTATGTTAAGTGTATTCTGGAAGATGTTCATGCAAGTCTGCTGTATAAATTGAATCTTTTCACTGATGTAAAAGATTACATATTGTTAGGAAGAATACTTACATTAGGAGATGCTACAAAAATGTAGTCGGGAGACTTGTTTAGCCATCATAAATGAGGCATCCTACACCTCACCCTCCTGATGAAACAGGATGTTCTTGCAAAGATGATGTGCCTTTTTCTGACAGCTGAAGATTTGTGAGGCATCTGCTATGCTGGAACAGGCTTTTTTTATTTTTCTTTTTTTTTTTTTTAATTTGCTATAATTTGTGCAACAGAGAACCTCTTCTTAACAGTTTTTCAGTGACTGCATCAGACTTGCCTTTTTATGTTGTGTGTTTTTCTTGTTATTACCTGGCAATATACAAAGGTTCAAAGGAGGGACTTAGTTACCAGGTGTTTGCGGTCACTGGGTCATACTTTTACCAGTTTTGATCATATGAGATAACCATTGTGTGCCATCCCTATACACAAGACACGTTTTTCAGTACAGTGGAAATCAGTGACTTCAAAGAAGAATTTTGTCCAGACTCTGAGTGCTGCAAAACTAGGGAGGATGGCCTCAGAATAAATATTCAAACTCAGAACGTTGCCTGTAAATCGTCAGTTAGTTTACCAATGTCTGTCTAACAGCAAACATTTGTAATTTGACTAGGGCACTCTGAAGTATTTGTTTCATCCTTAAACTGAACACTGTATGTCTGAGAAGAAGGCAAAAAATTGGATTTCCTCATAATAATCAGAAGTGAACTCCTCCTCAGAGCAACATTCTCAAGCAAGACAAATGCTTCCATCAGTTTAAATTTCAGATATTAAGCAGGTAATAAAAATGAAGTCTAGCTATGGAGGATCACCACAACAATGCTTCCTGCACTGAAGTAGAGCAAGATAAATTGTCTGCTGTGATTTGACTTCCATCAATAAAGTGCAGCAATACATAGAGCTTCTCCTCCGTTTATTCCTGCCTGTCTTTCACAGTATTATGGAGTTTGAAGATGCACTGTAAAATATTCCACTGTCTTGAAACAGTAGTCGCAACAGTTATATCTTGAATTAACATTCATCTCAAACGTGGCAGTGATTAAGTACCTATTCACTGCAAGGGATTTTAACCAAACAACCTGCCATTAGATCTGTCCAGACTGTCGATCATGGAAGCTGGGGTTTAAGTGGAGGCATCCAGATTAGTAGGTGGTTTATTTGAACTAAGTTATTGAGTGTAAATACCAAGTAATCAGAAATAAATCTTTTGAATTATTAAATTCTCCACTCACCAGTGATGAACTTTGGAGCAATTAGTTTTAATTGTAAGGTAAATAGAAAAGTCTTGCTCAATTGGATACTGCAGTAATGTTACTTGCACTGAACTCGATTATACTTTGAACTATGATATTCAGGGCAAGCAGCGTTTAAGTCCCTAGCATTGTTTAATGCAACTATTAAAAAAAAAAACAAAAAAACCACCCTGGACATTAGAGTAAAAAAGCAAATTATTTATTTCTCTCAAAACCTTACAGTTTTTTCTTGCCATTGATCACTTAGTCCTGTAGCTCTCTGTGAGCACATCAAATGCCTCGAATCTAAAATAATTTCCAGCATATTCCTCAAAAGTATTGTAGATGAGTAATCTTGCAGGCAGTTTGTTGACCTCTGGTACAGCAGTTTATATTTTACAGTCTTAAAACGTGAGATATGGTGATGCTTCCATTAAGGGCTGTAAGCTTTCTCCATATTGAAGTTAGAAGATGTTTCTGTTTGTGAAAACATTTGGGATTCAGAAGTAAAGAGCAAAGGAAGGAATGTAGTAATTGGAAAAGGAGCAAGTGGAGGAGACTTTTCAACATCTCTTTGCAGTGGAGATTAAATGCTGGAACATAATGCGGTTTTATATACGCACGCATTGCATAAAATAATCAGTGGAAATAATTGGCTTTCTTCCATGCATTCTTAGTAAATGATGAATAAAGAGTATTGCACATAATAAGTGTCAGCTTTCAATTAAATGCGCCCTATTCAGTACTTGGTTCTTTGATGCAAGAACAAGCACATGCCGATTTCTGATCTGCTGACGATCCGCAGCTTTCAGGTCTTGACAATTAAGCAAGCAAGCCTTTAAACTTGCGTAACGCTGACTTTTCTCATAAAGCGAAGGGAGCTAGATGGCGCCATCGGCCTGTCTTTTGCCTTTGCAAATTTGGGTTCAAAAGGTGTGTTTCAGGTAAAGTTGAGCTCCTTATTCTGCCTTCCAGCACGGTGCTCTTGGCCGGCTCTCAGTTGGGCCCAAGTGGCAGAGACGCTGCGTATATATGTGGGCAGAAAGCGCCTGCTTTCTGGTAGCCTATTTTAATTATCACTTAATGGCATCGGTTGTAGAAGAAGTGGTGGTGTCTCATTAATACTGCGAGCTTATGATGTATTTGGAGAGATTGCTGCATAATTGCTTCCCTCGCAGGGTAAGGGGATGGTGTACAAACCTGATGGCAAGCAACAACGAGGCAGGGGCTGTGATGCGACGAATTATAAGGGATGTTTGGAACTGTAAGGGCAGCCTTAAGACAGTGCTGTCCTCCTGCAGAAAGAGAGGTGGGTCATGGAGAGAACAGATTCATGCGGAAAGACTGCATGTTAATTAAAGTTTTGTTGTTGTTTCATGTTTCTCACTTCTATTCCTGCCTCCCTCTCCATCTCGCTTTGCTTTGTGGCCCTGAACATAACTTTTATGCAGCATTTTCCGTTAGGAAAGCAGATGAGCCCAGCACAAGCTATATTGTGCATTTCAGTTCTTGGTGAGGTTGTGGATGGCTAAGCCTTGTCTTAGGGAACAGAGCTTTGAGATCTGGGACCTCTTGAAAACTGGCTAATTGCTAGTAAAAATACTTCTGTGCAAGTTGCACAATGGAGGCTTACAGAAATGCTAACTTGGTGGAGAAAATCCCAATCCTGATTACAGCTGTTGGAGTCAGGCATGTTAAATATTTATGCAGCTTGAATTTTGAGGGCCCCGGCTGGGTTTTCTCCCTGTAGAAGAGAGTAGGTTATGTAAAACACTTGAACCTTCTTGTTCGGGTTGGTCTGTATGCCCTCTGTCTGCTGTTACTCAGAGAAACTGACTCTCCGTTCCCTTACTTTTCGTAACTATGGCAGAGGCGTGTAGTAACAGTTTATGACCGTGTGGGGTCTTCCTGCATTTCAGCCGTTGTGTAACGCGCAGCGGTGGTGATTGGACACAGTACAGTTATACAATGTAGTGAGCCCAACCAGATTATAAAAATCCTCCTGTGGTATGTCTGCATCCTTTCAGGCTGCGGCTTGCAACGCGAACTGTTGCACTGAGCATAGGCTGGAAGAAAGGCGGTGGAGGAATTGGCTGAGACGGTCTCTAGAAGTTGGTACAGGTTTCTGGAGGTAAGAGCTTCTTTGAATTCAGATGTTAATGGGGGTGATTACAAAAATTCAACTGCTTCGGTGTGGGCATTATTAAGGAAGAAAACTGAAACCTGACAAACTCAGGTTTTTAATAACTAAGTCTCAATATCTTAAAGATTTGAGGACTTAATTTTTCATTTAAAAATTGTTATTACTGTAAAGACAGACTCAAAAATATTTACCCTCTTTCCTGTGTACCTGTAAACTTTGGTTTCCTTTTAATTTTTAAAATGGGAGAAATTTATATGAGGTTTATGTAGCAAAAAAAGAGATTTTAGGACTGTTTGACCCCAAAAGTACAGCATCTTGGTTAGTTTTTGTAAGTTTCTTGATTTCCAAATCTCTTATTAAGTTACATTAAATAGAAGTGAAAAAATTGTTTCAAGACAAGCCTAATAGATCAACTCAGAGTAAACTTTTTCAAGTGTGTAATCAGTTACTGGTTTTATATTGCTTACTGGACTAAAATTGTTCTCTTTCAGCAAGGAGTGAGTATCTGTTTCAAAAGCAGACATAGGAATGCCTAAGCCTTTGGAAAGGAGCTTCGTATTCAGAGTTGAAAAAGTTGGCACATTACCCCGATTTGCTTAATAAATGGAATTTTTCCTAGATGAGTTTCTAACTTCACCTTCGTTTTAATGTGATTAAGGTCTTGGAAAAAAAGTAGCTTTCATCAAAGTGCCAAGTAGAAGTACAAAGCAAGCTGAGAAGAGAACCAGTGTGTGCTCAGGTTTCTTTCTGAATGCTGTGAAGGAGCTTAATGAACTGTGTATTAACATCCATAATAATGTGGAGGTATCTGAATTCTTAGATTATTAATGCTCCACAGGGAGATTGTAAGGACTACATACTATTATAAATCAAGTTAATATGTACCATAAACAGTGAGAGAAGTGTACTGTGCTGTGAGTAAGACTATAAAGTAGTGATGTGTTTTATAAAGAACAGTGATACGCTGTTTCATTTTTATTTACCGTGAGCGTCATTGCTATCTAGAGAACACTGCAGGTGTCATTTGATAGCAGTCACTTGATGTCAGGCTGTAAAGTTGTTATCTCCTAGATTTTGCTTGTGCTTCTTTGAAATGTAATCTTATGGCTTCTTTTGTATACTTCTTTCTTGGTCTTTTGTTAAGACTCTGTTAATGCAGACCGTTGCGTACGCATTGATGGGATCTCCTATGGAGGGTGGCACACACGTTGCACAGAAATTTGGCAAAACTGTTGCCTATTGGAACAATAAAATGAGAGAGTAATGGGGTGAAAGATGAGCGAGGAACAGCTTGGCCAATATTGTTTTTGACCAAATGCACCTTCAGGTTGACGTCTACTTACTGGAAATACTCATATTTCAGATATTTTCATTTAGAACCACAGCCTAAATAAGTTCTTTTTTAATAACTTGATTAACCAAACATGTAGTTCTTGAAAGCTGTGAGATCCTTTGTTAAATGTCTCATTCAGTTAGATTTAAGTCCTCTTCTCAACAAGCTCATTCACACAGGAAGTTAATGAGATTTAGCTAATGTGCTTTAAATCAACAGAAGGTTTGAGCTCGGCATAACTTTCCTGTGTGTCTTTGTGTAGACATGTCCTAATAACGTTGGTCAGTTGTTAAGACATACTATTCTGGATGGCAGTCAAAATACCAACTACTTAAAAATTCATTAGTGCGTACAAAGAAGGAATATGTTTGCGCTTTGAAGATGTACTTTGAAGTGAAGTGAGAAACTAACTCAGGACCTAAACTTCTTAAAGTGCCTGTCAACTTCTGTTTTTTAAAACCTGGTCTAGTGGAAGGTGTCCCTGCCCATGGCAGGGCAGTTGGAACTAGATGATCTTTAAGGTCCATTCCAACCCAAGCCATTCTGTGATTCTATGAGATGTTAGGAAGTTTGGCCATATTTAGCAGTACTTTGTTTGCTTCTACTGCAGGTAAAGGGAAATGATGTCTTTTTGTGTAGTGTTGCATTAGGAATTTGAAGCATACTTTTCAAGTGTGGATGTAGTTTGCTCAAGTGGAGGGGGAAAATCTCTGTGGCATTTAAGGATATGGTAGCATTTCAGTGCAATTTCATTTCACAGGAAGAAACTCTGGGTACAAGAGGCACCTGGTAGAGACAAATCACGAGTATTTTTCGAACCAGAGAGGCTCAGTTTCAAAATAGCCTGAGGAAGACCTCTACTTCAGACTAAAGCAGGAAGATGTTTTTTACATGTAGCAACAGAAGATTAAGCATGGGTGCTCTGCAGCTTTTTTCACTTCTGTAAGATGGTCAAAATCCCCTGGAAGGTTGAAAAAATGCCCTTCAGGCACACCTACATATCTGGAACAGTTTGTGGAGTAGAGGACCTTACGGGCACTGTATCCAAGTGCCAATCTGGAGATGTAATACTCATGGCCAGCACTGTGAAGCAATTGAACTTGTGGTTGCGGGCCTGCAGACAGTACTTTGATTGCATCATGTTAAGTACTTGTTGGTGTTTATTAGCCTCACTGATGAGATACTTGTTGATGAATTCTTTGAAATGGGGAGGACCTTTTTGCTTTGCAGGAAAACATCAAGCAACTTTTTGGATAGCTTTGAGTAGAAAAGTTGCTACTCTTTTGATACCTTATAATTTGGTCAATAATATTTTAAAACCCCTTGATAATGTACTGTTTCATTTTTAACAATTTCTCAGAAACAAGTTTTTCAGGCTTTCTGTATTTATGCTGTTAAATAGCAGATGTGAATGGCTATGGCAGGCAGGCTGGAGAGTGAAGGGGGTAATCTTGTTCTAAGGTTCTTCTAGTATTAAAAATAGCATAACTTGGGACTTGTAGAAGCGAGGACACGTATAAATACAAACCACAATGCCTGTAGCTCGCATCTGATGCACAGAAGACAAGGTGTGTCTAATAACAGGAAGAGAAGTCTTTGGTTTTTAATACCTTAATGGCAGAAAATCAGTACAGAAATTTTGTGCAACAGGCATAACTAGAACCAATAGCAATCTGGAGAAAGCTCCTGTTCCATAATTAACTGGGAACTGCCTTGCTTTTGTGTTGAGTTGTGTGTCTGGCCAGGGGTAGCTGTACCCTCTAAGTAAACTTGTCTAATTGGAGCCTCCACAAAATTCCTAAATTGTCTGCATTGCCAGTCTTGAAAGCACAGAAGCGCTCCTGTTTCCCTAATCAGTTTGGTACAGTGTTTTGGTGAAGGAGTTTATTTCAAAACTTCCCTGATCTCTTGGCATCCATCCTGCTGCCTTCTGCAGCCATCTGCATCTCCCTGGATACTCTCGTGCTGATCCGAGCCGTGTGTCTGCCTGTCCCCCTTCTCCATGTCTCTTGGTGAATGTCGGCTGGCAACCAAACTGTAAGCAGCTCTGTCCTGCAGCATGCAGTTTCTCTTTAATATGTCCCTAGTCCTGTAGAGTAGTATTAGCTGCTTCGCCTAAATGCACTTTCTTAAACTAAACAAAGTAAATGTGGTGCATTTGTTACTGGCTTAAATTCTTCATAGCTGCCCGACGCTACAGGAACTGAGAATTTATCTTTAGTCATGGTCTACAGCGTGCCCTTTCCAGAAACAGCTCTGCAGTGCTCACAGTACTGAGTACTGAGCAAGTGAAGTGGATTTTAAAACTGGTTCCATCTTCTGCTCAGACTTGGTTCATTTTAACAATAAAATATCCTGACGTGCAGGAAGTCCAAGTCCCTTTCCACATCTCTGTTGTGTGTCTGTTGCCAAAATTATCATCTCAGACGTAAAGGATGCCTTGATTTGTATTTAAACGTGTCACGTGCCTGAGTTTTAGAGATGCCAAACACTTGAAACTGCCATTGGAGGTGCTGGAGCTCCAGATGTATTGCTGCAGTTCAGGTTATTCGCTCCAAGTGTTTTGAATTTATTTAAAATTTGGGTGAAGCTAACCTCCGTTGGTATAAGGTTGGACAACTTCTGGCTGAGCGTCATCTCTGCTTGCAGGAGAAAGTTGTTATTCACGTGATTCTGACAGCTGATTACAACTAATAAATCGAAGATTGTAATTAAGCTGTCACCTTAATTTGATTCTAATCTCCTTAGTGTGTGCAACAGACTGAGCTCTCTTGGCTTTTCAGCCATCTGTAAAAGCCAGAAAGGTCTTGGGTTGGATCTGACATCGCTCCTTCCTCAGGGCAGTGCGACATGTGCTTACCAGGTGGCATACCTACATTAGTGCTCCTGGGACCTTTTCCATCAGTACGCTCTAAAGAATGTGCTGTTTCATCGCCAGCTTGTTTTATAACCACGCATGTTGTGCTTCCTTTACGAATATTTCCTTTGCACAGCAGTGTAAGGCCACTGAATGCTGGTCAGTTCCTGATATTTCCACAGTCAAGATGGAGACAAGAGGATCACAGGTACTGATTGACTAGTTAATTCTGTTTGACAATTCTACTATGCTAAGAGCTGGGAGGCAATACACTTACCTTTCAGACTAGCTAGGATTCTCCTTTTAACTCTTTTACCAGCTGGTTTACTTGTGTCCTAGACCTCCTCCAGCAGAACTTACTGTTTGAGGAAAAGCGGTACAGCAAACCACAACTGTAAGGTAGCCAATTTCCATTTGTCTTTGCAGATGGTTCTGCCACTTTACAGAGCAGTAAAACATTTGTGATTGTCCAGCAGCTTGTGGCTGTGGCTTTAGGGGACCTGGTATCAGCTCTAAAATGCTGCAGCCCCATCATGCAAAGCACTAAATCAGGCCACTTATGTTGTGTACAAACTTCGTGCCCATTGCTCGTGTTTATCTGCTCAGCTTTATGCTGGGTCAGCTCTCTCCTGTCCTCTCAAAGCAGTTGCATAAATCAATATGGAAAGTCTAAAGTATTTTGGTTAACATCTTTGTATGGTGGGCCTGGCTCAGTTGATAGAAATTTGAGATCCAGTTGGAATTCGGAAAGACCCTCATGGTTTGAGGAAGTTTTTGTTTGGAATTTGGCAAATAAGGAAATACATAGAGCTGCTTCTCTCTTAAAGCTTCTGGGGAAAAAAAACCTGCATCATTCTTACACTTTGGAAAAACAGTAATTTTCAGAGTTGAAAGTCATCGTGACAATCATGGGGGAACCTGAGGTCCAGAGTAAGCTTCTTCCAAAGGGTTAACCTCTAGGTGTGCTTACTGCAAATGTGGGGCGATGAGCTTTATTGTATTGATGATATATCCTGAACACAGCTTTGCTTCCCAGTTCTGGTGCAGCCAGTCTGACAGCACCTGACAAATTGTTGACACTCTTCTAACGGATGTTTAAAACAAACAAACAAAAAACCCAAACAAAACAAAATGGAAAAAAAAACCAAAACAAAAAAAAAACCCAAACAAAACCCCCCAAAAAACAGAAAAGCCCCAAAGCCTACTGCCCCAAGCATGCTTCAGTCTGGAGGTCAGATTGGTTTTGTTTTCCCCAATCTTTGCTTTGCCAGACTCTGGATTCAAATGTTAAAGGCCCTCAAATATAGCACTGTAGAGATGAATGCCATCACAGCAAAGGTGAATTATTTTTTATTTGTCTTTAGTTGTTAGTGGGTGTTCTCAGGCTAATACAAAAAAGTGGGGAACATTTTTAGTGTGGTCCAGCCAAAAACTATATATATCAAATGATGCTGCTTTTAAAGAAAACAATGCATGCAAGGGAAAAGACGTGTATATTGCAATTGCCTACTCCTTTAATGGGGTTCATGGTCCATTTTTCCTTTCCATGTTAATAAGCTCTTTATATATATCTGTATCTTCTATCCTGCCCAAGTTAAACCTTGACTCTAACAAGAGAGGAGTTTTCGAATTATTTTTTAGACAGACTTTCATGCAGCTTGGTCCCTTGTGAAATGGAAGCTTTTCTTGCAGCCTGTCTTGGTATATGGGCAGATTTCTCTGTAGGAAAACCTTTGTTGTATACTTCAGTGAATGTTTTTATTTGCGGTAGAGGTTCCAGAGTAATGACTTGCAGGCAGAAACTGCAGGAAGAAAAAGAAAAGTACATTTAATTACAGTCTTGCATTGTACATCTCTGTCTCTGATGGTTTTTATCTTTTTTTTCTTCCTGTGAACTTTGAAATGCATTGTACCTGTTTAAGCAAAATAGGAGGTCCCTTGGTAAAATAGAGAAGGTGGTATTAGTACTCATGAAAATGCAAAGTGTAAGAAGTACCATGTTGTGTCAAACCAGACATTCCCGTAGCTTTGTGTCCTGTTCCAGTGGTACGAAACCTGGAAGAAGATTTGTGTGTTGGAGAAAAGGCAAGTGTGTCAAAGACGCAGAGTGGCCTTTCCCCAGCTAGGAGGATTTTCCTCTGGTGAACTTGCACCTGACTATCCCCTGCAGTAGGCTATTTGTCTAGATACTAATCTTATCTAAAGCATTGTAAACCCATGTCAGCTTTTGGCCTTCCTGGGTTAATCATGTATGAGCACTGAAGATAATTTGGTATAGAAAGAGATGAATGTTAATCAGTGTCCTAGTGGAAATTTCACTTCTAGCCTTTCCATTTGATCCAAGGCAGCAGATAATTCAGTGTACTGTGTGTACCTAGCTGGCGTTGAATGAGTTTTATCTCTTTTTACATGATGTTTCAGCTTCTGATCAGTTAGATGTGTTACAGGAGGGCTATAAAATGTCTGAGTCATATTGTTTAGCTATGCTCCGTTGGTGGGATAAGAGGGCTGATACAGAAGAATCATATCTTTCAGATGACCTGGTCTCCTGCTGCCTAGAGATTTCTGTTTCAATTAGACATTTCTGAGTACAGAATCAAAGTATTCTGAAAATCTCTAATTATCATCTGTGCCATTAAGTGCAAGTTTAATTGCTGAGTAGAAGCAAGAAGAGTTTGGGAATTTGTTCTCCTCATTTTCTTTGGACTGCCCGTCCCCCGACACAGGTATGTGTAGTGCTTGTGTGCATGTGTATGTGTCTGTACACAAACACAACACTCCCTCTCTCTAGGAAAAGTAGCAGATGAGGCTATTTTTGCCTGTTAATTTGGAGTCACTTGTTTGTCATCATCTGGGAACCCTCATCCAAAAACTATTGTTCTAGCTATTGTGTTTCAGCTCTCAAGAATTAATATAAGGCACAGCTTATTTGCCTGCTCTCCTGATGTAATTCTCAAGAACAATTCCCCAGGAATGATCACATCTTCTTTGAGAAGATAGCAGTCTTCCTGTTTTGCAGTGCAAAGTAAAATAGGATTATATGGTCTTTTCTTTTGTATTGGTAGAGATGCTAGTTAATGCTAACTAAGAAGCTTATTGTGCCAGAATACCTTAAACCAGATCTCCTGAATGGCAGGTTTCCTGCTGGTGTAACTCTTACACTGGTGTTTTATTGGCATGGCTGTATTTGTTAGGGAGGTGTAATTCTGCCTTTTCCCTTTTCCTTTCCAATCTGAGATGATAAAGCTGCCAGACTAAACCACGCCTGTCTCCATCACTGATTTTCTTGGAGAATAAAATATGTCTACATTGACAGAAAAAGGCAAATTCTTTTCTTTTTTTCTTTTGTGCTTGAAAAAAATCCCTTGTGCTTCTACAGTAAAAGCAAACAAAATCCCTCAAAAAAACCCCCACCCCTGACATCCCCACTGCCCCCAAACCTTTAACTAGTTTCTATCTCATACTCCTCTCTAACCTGTTCACGTTACCTCTCAGACCTGCATAGGCAGCTTTGAGATGAACGTTCCTATAAAGATTTGAGAAGGCATTGCCAATTATCTGTGCACAAACTTGGAAGCAGACAAACTAATTTGAAGTGGCTGTTCGTGTGGAGATTTGCACTTTCGAAGGGGAAGTCTGTGGTTATTGTAAAAATGGGAATGCCTTTTTTTCAGAACAGCATGACGGTGAGTACTGGAACTAGTCTTCTCCTTTAGTCTTAAGTTCAAGTGAGAAATAATTAATTATGCTAACTTAATATTTACTTTAAGAAACAAGTCTTAATTAAACCCTTATTTGAAGGCACTCCATTCCATTCCATTTTGATTTAATTAGGACTGCTTCAAGGCTATTTCAGTGCCCAAGTAGTATTTCTTATGTACGTATATTTTATCTCTCTAAAAGTTACATCGCTTTGAAAGATTAATATCTCTTTCACCTGAAGTAACCAGAATTTTCTAGCAAATGGGCAATTAACAGCTATTAAGAGGTTCTAAAATAGTAGTACTCTGTAATTTTTCAAACAGTCCTAAATTGCGCCTAGCAGAAGGGTCTTTGTCAAGTTTCATTATTATTGCAATTACAGTAGACATTCAAGCTGCTGGCATTTTCCTGAGCAGCGTTTTGGAAGGGAGTCTTAACAAAAAAACCCAAACGCTACTTTTTTGCTTTCTAGTATATACATAACCGTGTTTTTTGAATGTCCATTAGCTGCATTTCCACCTCTAGCAATTAAGTTGAAAATGTCATTAACTTGCTTTTGAAGTAACGCCAGTGTGCAGTGGGTTTTGCTGGTTGAATGTGTTCCTGGCTTTGCAGAAAATTTCTCTTGATATGATTTTGAAAAGGCCGTTTTTTCAGGTTCTATCATGTACTTTCATCTGTAGCGTAGGTTGTTTTATCCGCAGCTGTCTGCAGCCGCGCTTTCTTTTTTTTTGAAGCTCAGTAACTACAGGTTGCAAAACTTGGTTTGCTGCGGAATTTTCTGTGCTGTCCTGTGGGAAGTTTAGGTTCAAATCTGTTAATTCACGTTCCTTAGTCTTGGAAATGGCAAAAGTGTGAATGACCCTGGACTAGCAGGTCTAATTTAAGGAGCGAATGTGGGAAAACTATACTGTAGTGACCCATCCGGGAAAACAAAAGAGAACCAGTGAGCTGTACAATCTTTCCTTTTCCTGTGCCAAAATAGTAGTGATGCTAATTAAAATGCACAGTTTTATCCTGAAGCAGTTGCTTCAACATCATCAGGCAGATTACTTGGAATGTCCCTCGAGCAACTGGGATAATTTCAGGTAAGGGTGTTTGGCAGAAAGGGCTGTTTCTGTCTGTCTGAAATAGGCTTGGTGAAAGTCAGGTATACTTCACTGTCCATCTAGTCTAAGCTTCTTGGATGCTTTTTATTTAAAAATAAGTTGTTTTAAAAGGAAGGATTTAGTTACACAGCGGTGAACTTGTGAGTAGGTCTACAAATTTATACTCTTTGAAGAAGCACAAGTATTGTTTGCAGTGGATATTCAATAGCAAGCTGTTTTACATTGCTGCGTAGCTGGAGTACAGGCATACTTTGTTCCCAAAAAGTTCTGTGGAAATGACTGTGAAATTGAAACAAAACCTAAGTTTCAATATACTACTAATAGTTGAAGAACACAAGAGAAGAATGAGAGAATAAACACAGTATTCCCATCCTGAAAGAATTTAAAATACCATCAGCTTTATCTTTAAATGGTAATCTGCTAATTATCAAATCAAAAAGGAACACTAAGAGTTGGTGGGTCATGAGCGTGAAAGGGAACCAAGGCTGCTGGGCATGTGTGTTTGTACATGTAACTCAGGTAATCAAGAAAAAAAATCAATTTCTTTCTTCAATTCTAGGTGCCATTGATGCTAACGGTACTTAAAAAAGCAACTCTAATGTCCCAGCTGGATTACTGAGCATTTTTGTGATTCCCGGAGGTGCTGCTGTTTAAATAAGAAATTGTCCTTAGTACTTGGCCCCAAGAAGCATCTGCTTGGGTACTGTATGCAAGTCCTTGACATTCTGGAAACAATGGGGATTGGTAAGAATACCACTTCGAAATCAGTGGAGGCAGGAGGCTCAACAGAAGGCAAATATGAGGATGAATCTAAACATCCCACCTTTTTCACCCTGCCTGTAAGTAACACATTCAGGTACTACATAGTCAAGCTCAGTGTGAATCAGTTAATAATGCTGTGTTCTAATTATGTTGTATAAAACCTTTAATTCCACAAGTAGTTAGTAAAGCCTCTTCTGCCACTTGTTACTGTTTATATATAAACATGGCCAATTATGTTGTCTGTAGTTATTTCATGTGTGCGCTCCAAAGCAGTGCTGTTCACAGGACGTGCAATACCCCTGGCAGTTCATGGTTAGAACAGATAACTGTCCTGCTGCAGAAGGCACCAGCCGCCCCATATGCCCCGAGTTGCTTGACTAAAGGTAGCAGACAACAGCAAGGAAATATTTCCTTGTCTTCTGTTACTTATTCAGATTTTCAGTTGTATGGTTCTGTTGTACATGTCTGCCTCTTAAGAACTCTTCCAGTCTGCTGCAGGTTTCCCCCCACCCTCAGTTGACACTGTCCAGGCTTCAAGGAGCCGTATGTGATGTCTTTCAAGTTTCCATATATTCCTAGGCATGCTATTATAGAAATGATCACTTGCCATGCTTGTAATGTTTTCTGACAAAATATGAAAGGCAGATGTCAAGTACCAAGAGAGAAAACTGAGTGACATGAAGTGTGATTGCAGAGCAAATGTTTATTTTAAGACCTTGTGTTTCTTTTTTTTCTTTTATTTTTAAGGTCGTGATAAACGGTGGAGCAACATCCAGCGGTGATCAGGATACAGAAGACACAGAGTTGATGGCCATCTATACTACAGAAAATGGCATAGCAGAAAAGGTATGTGGTGGTTTCCTTCTGGGTGAGAACTCATTCTTGCTTTTTCACTTCTATTATTTGTCCACACTAATTTTACTTGGCTGAGAGATTTTCTTTCTCTAATCAAACATGCTGACTTGCAGATTCAGATCAGGCTTGGGGGAACTCTGTCCTCATGACTCTTCTGGTCACACGTTTTAGTTGCAGAACGCGGGGAATGATTCAGCAAATGTTAGAAGCAGTTAATGCACTTTGACCTGGCACCAAAATTTGTAATATGCAATTTTTTGATTTCTTCATTTCCATTGGCCTTTTGCATGGTTTCCCTGATAAGGTCTTTCTGTTCTGGTCTTCAGTTCTTAACTTTTTCTGCATTTAGTCAAGTAAACTGGTGGTGTTGAGCACCTTCAAAAGTGGGATCTTTCCCACTCTCTTTCCCAATTTCTTCCAAGCTCCAACCTCATAAACTTAATTTTTCTAGTCATTTTTCCAAGTAGGGGGCTTATTAGTAGTATTATTATTATTATTAACAGCTTTATGAATGAATTTCAGGTCATTCATAAAAACCCTTGAATATTTTTCCTTAGGATAATGATGATTGTATCTTAGCTATTCAGGAAGACCCAGCTGAGGCCTCAAAGGAGACCAGTTTGGTTGTGATTTTTTCCAGCTTTTTTCTCAATTCCATTGTTCCCCAAGCCTGTTCAATAATAATCTTGCAGGCAGAGATGGTGTGAATCTGAGCTTTTGTTTAAAATAAGGAAGAGGATTATAGTAAATGTGAACAACACCTTTTTCTGAAATGTTTATGTCTAATTGGCTTTGCGGTTAAGCCTTATCTCCCAAAAGCCTCAATTTGACCAAATTTTTCAAGTGTCCTAATGGAAACAAGAACAAAACTCTTCCTGGTTCCAAGCAAGAGCATCATGATGCTCATTTCTTTGAGGCTGTAACTTCTGTTGGGCAAGGGTGGTATCAAAGGGTGTAGTTAAGGTTTTCTGACTCGGACATCAAAATTCACTTCTGAATTTTAGACTTAAAATATACCCTAAACAGGTGATTCTGACAGAGGTCTTTTAGTGTTACATTTTAAAAGAATGTTATGAATGCCAGGATGTGCCTGTATGTCTTGAATACATCTCTACTACCATCTTGATCATGCTGATGTTTTAATGGACAAATTTTGGCAACTGTTGAGATGCATATCTCTGTGATGGCTGATTTTTGGAGCATGCTCAGACTAGCGTGGAGAGAGACAATCTGATAAAAGCCTTGAGCAATAGGTGTTGGGATTAAATTGTGCAACTAGGATAAGCGATCTCTAGACATTAAAGCATGTCTTCTTGGCCTGCTTTTTACTAAACATGTATCTTTCTCCCTTCCGCTTGATCCATGTGATCAGAACTGTAAATGATAGATGATAATTCACCTTAAAGAGACCGTGAGCTTTTAATCAACCAAATCTGCTTGAGTTAAAGCTTTGCTGTGGCTTACAATGAAGGAACAGTGAAAGGAGGAGCTGTAGCAATTAACAGCCTCATATATTAAGATAGTATTTAGGGTAATCTAGGCAAACCTCCTGCTCTTCACTTAAAATAAATGTGTGCATGCAGCATGTTTGTTCTTGGCTTTCCATTCCTCTTGAGAGATCATTCACCAAAAAAAGCATATGAAACACCCTGAATAAAAAGCCTTCAACAAAGAGGACTGAAATGTGCTTAATTGCTGGAGGATGCCCAGTGCTTACATTGTCTCACAATATTTGTTAGCTAAAACAATAAACTATTAGCCGAGATGAGAAATAACTGTATTGCTGCATCCCTATAAAATAAACATTACTATGTTGCTTATTGCTTAATAGAATTAATTTGAACATGTTGTCAGCTCTTTGTTTAAGGTATTTCTCTAAATGCCTTATTCCCTGCAGTTAATCAGCTTCCTTTTGGTCCTTCCCACTAGTACTTGATAACAGAGCCTTCATCTTGTACTGTTGTTGGTGTTTGCTTCTTAGGATTTTGGGTTTGGTGGTTTGGTTTGGGGGTTTTTTTTTAAGAAAATGAAGTCCACGCTCTAAAATTAGTCCCTTTGGAATACCATAAATTGGCCTCACTGAATTCAGGTGAAACAAGGAATATCTATTCTTTGATTTCATGGGCTTTGGTATTTTGAGTATTTCTACACAGATGAAATTATAAGAACTAGTTTGTTTAGAGT
>NW_010972598.1:15125437-15172188 GCF_000737465.1 Haliaeetus leucocephalus | reverse complement strand
TGCTTTTTTTCATTTTTGTGTTGTCCTACCTTTGGCCAATTAAAAATAAATTTAAAAAAAAAATCAGTCTCTGATTGGTATCTCATTCAAAAAGGTGCAGTTCATTCCCAGCAGTTCCCTACAGCGTACTATGGCATACTTGACAAGCACCAGCACATAGTCAGTATGTTAAACCAGCAGGCACATGCTCGAGATATGAAAAGGTCAGTGACTACCCAGTGACTTATCAGCAGGATAGCCAGACCTCACCCTACTTCTCAAATTCCTCATTGTTCAGTCTTGGTCTCTTTTACGTTCGTTCCCTTTAGCCATTATCTGCTAAAGGTTTGATGAAGGTGAAAGCTTCCTCTTCCAAAGCAGAGTAAGTCTGGCTTTTGGAAGGAACGAAGAGTATCCTGGATTTTTTTTTTAATCCAACCACTTTGCTGTGTAGGACAGACATTGCTGTGACAATTGTGGCTTAAAGTTTGAAATTCTTTTGTTAGAAGACCTATAAACTTCACTTTCTAAAGGAGAGCTTAAATTGGTTAGCAGTTGTTGATCCGTGCCCAAAGAGAGCTTTCTACATGCCACGGACGAGTTGACTTGTTCCTAGGCCTGGTGCCTGCTGATCTTTTTTTGTTCTTTGCAGAGAAATGTAGGCATAAATGTAATCACAAATGAAAAGTTCTGAAAGGTCTAACAAACTTGCTGCATTTGCCATGGTCTTCCCAGTAGAAATAGGTCATTGTTTCTGGTTTCCTGCCCAAAGAAGAGGGGGAATACATAGAATAGCATAGAATGGCAGGTGGAACAGTTAAGGAATGTACTTGATGCAACCTCATCAGTCCTATTAGGAAAATTAGTGTTTGGCACTAAATGGAACAATTAGGTAGCTACTGGATGTTGGTCTGGCAAAGTTAGAAAATAGGCCAAAAGGTGGGTTTCCAAAAGGCAGGGGCCAAAACAGGTCACCAGTCTGCACAAATCACTTACTGGATTTTTAGAGAACCTGGTATCCTGCATGGGAACATCATGAACTTTGAAAATCCCATTTCTGTCTGTCCTTGGAAGGAGTAATGCAGGTTGCTCAGTACACAGTGGTAGGTGTTTCATCTTTTCAAACTGCAGTCAGGTGGGGAACTATCCAGTTTGTTCTCCCAAATCTGTGCTGCTATTTGGGTGGCTTCAGCAAGCCAACGCTGACGCGATTCATGAAGCAAACAGTTAATTTCTGCTGATACCTCTCTGTTCCTACCTCAGGAGCAGATTTTGTAACCATTCTGACTCTTCCTTCATGACCTCTGCCTCTCTGAAAGTGCATGATGACCTCTGAGTCAAAATGTTGAATAAACAGGCAGTATCACTGGTGAACAAAGTTCTCAGGTGGAGCGTATGTTGCAGTGAAGTAGAGGAGAGGTGAGGCAATCATACACATACATATATTTTTTGGTATATATATGTATGTGTTTGTATAGGCTCTGGGGAATGGTTTACAAAACTGCTTTATGACAACAGAAAGTATCACAGGAGCTCCTCTGGGCAAATCTTTGTTTTCCTGAGAAAGTTCTTAAAAGAAGCCTCTAGTGCTGACAAATTTCCTGCTCTTTGTCCATAACTACATTGGCTGTTGAGTCTTCCTTCTTCTACCTTTGTGGGTCAGCCACTTTGTGCCCTACCTTGGATCTGCGCGTAATTGCCTTGACATGAGGTTGTACACGTTTTTTCCTAAGTTCCAGTTAGAGACAAGATGTGTACAGGTTTACTGCTCTTCAGTGCTCTCCCTTCAGTATGAAGTGAAGTTCTAAAACTCAAGTTCCTGATTTTTTTAATTTGTTTTGTAGAGAATCAGGTCAGGAGAGCGGTCTTCTGTTTTTCAGTCAATGAAAAAATTGCATCAGTGCTGCAAATCAGCAAGATGAGTTGTGCAGTGAACAACTTCCCTTATTCCTCTGTTTAGGACCTGGACCTTATTTAAACTAACCCTGGTGAGCAGATTGCTCGGTGCTTAATGTTGTTTAAAAGAGTTTTCTGGAATTAGTGTTTCTATATTTTGCTTTTCCACTGTAATACCCTTGACCTTTCCATAGTGATGTGGTCATTTACACTCCCTGAATTTGAATTAACCCAGTGGCATTTGTTTTCCCAACAGAAATCTGAGGTAAGAGGGAAATACCATGGATCAGTTTGGCTTCCCTGACCTTGTAGATGATAAATCAAATGGAGATTATCTAAGCATAATCTGTGGATGTGTTGTGATTTTTGAAGAAGTAAAGACCATTTGAGGCAAGGTCACGAGTCTGGCAAAGTTCCCGGTCTTTGTGTAAGGCTACCTCACATGAGTTTGTTATGTTCTAGTGTGGATTAGGTCAGAACAGTAGTTATATAAGGTATTTTTTGGTTAGTTGAGCTGAAATGATAAAATCTGATACTTCCTCCTGCTTTTGTTGTTGGTATTTGGGCTTTGGAGCCTTGTATTTTTGTTCTCAGGAATTTCAAAACCAGACAGTTTGAACGAAACAATTCCACTTAGTTGTAAAGAAGAAATGATTGAGCTGAATCGTGTTTTAATGGAAAATCTTCAGGGATTTTGATGCGTGTATATGTGTGGTCATTTGTCTGTTAGCTCTCTGCAAATTAGGGCACATGGTAGGCCAGAATGTGGTCTTGCATAAATTCCTGTCGGTTTGGAGTAAGTCCCCTTGACTAATATAAATTGGCCATGGATGTATTCAGTTATAATGATTAGCATTTTTCTTGACTGCTTGAATGTGGGGTGGAAGCAAAAATAATAAATCTTGTGGCTAAAAAAGGTTAACCAAGACTGAAACTGAGTAAGAATTAAGCGGGGAAGCAATTACCTTAATAAGGAACTTTCTTGCCTCTGATTTTGGTCTCTTATGCAAGGATAGCCATTCTGCTTTGAAAATAGCCATTGTTGGCTCTTCCACTTACTTCTGATTCTTCCCTTTTTTTCTTCTTTGTTTTTTCGTTTTTCTTTTTTTTAAATAAACAGTTCTGTCATGATAATCCCATTTTTTGGGCACCTTTTGGCTGCCAGATTGGTTATATCATAAAAGAACAATTGTTGTCTTAGTATAAATAAGCAGGGAAGTTCAGTAGCTAACAGCTGGAGATGAGCTTGTCGTCAGAGGTAAAAGGCTTTAAAAATGTAACATATCAACGTTGCGTTGGGAGTATTATACCAGCCCTGGAGTATCTGGGAATTGCCTGATAATTCAAATTCAGCTTATTCATGTGTAACAGTAACCTACTGTTGTTGTTTGTGTCCTCCTCCACTTTTATTACCCTGCCTGCCTTTCTGCCCCCCCGCCCCCCATCAAAATAGAGCTCTTTGGCAGAGACACTGGACAGCAGTGGCAGTTTGGATGCACAGAGAACTGACATGATTTACACTATCGAAGATGTTCCTCCTTGGTATCTCTGCATATTTTTGGGGTTACAGGTATGTTTTAAAACAGCTATAATATTTTTCTGTGTAACTTTTAAAGCTCGTTTAGTATTTTCTGTGTAGTTCATTGCATTTGTGTATGTGATAATTTTATTCTTCCCATGCTCTCACATGTTTGAATAAAGTGTTAAGATAGTTTCTTCTGAAGTTGATCACAAAGATTACTGTGTTGATAATGATCTATATTACTGTTTGCTGGCATATGCATTTGTGAGATTCACTTCAATATTTAGTCTTCTAAGCTGCTGTTAGCAAATAAATGAGCAAATGCTAAGTGGCAAGTTTTAGAAAGTGACATCTGGCACCTCTGAAATTAAAGATGGGGAGAGATAATGGTTTAGTCCTGAAATATTGAATATTAAAGCTGCTACTGTAGTCATTTCAATTCTGCAAGTTTGATAGCCTCATCCTGGACCTGTAGGCTCGCTAGTAAGTGGGGCAGGCAAATTCTACACTCTTTGGAGTGAGAGTGTGTGCTTCCTGCAATGAGTAGGACTCTAGTGGTGAGCTGGACCCTACTACCAGCTCAGCCACTCATTTGTGTGAAGCTGAACAGCTCATTTCATCTGCTTTCTTTCTCAAATGGTAATAATATCTGTCCCACAGGAATGCTGAGAATTTGTTAATATCTGTAAAGTATGTTGAGATCTCCAAACAAATACATTCCAGAGCATCCTTTTTGTTTCTGCCTTTCCTCAAGGACAGGCGGTTCTGTAGGATTATATTTTTACTTGCATTGTTGAATATGGTGACTCTTATTTGTTTGTTTGCTTAATGTATTTGGATTGAAAAAGAATTAATGAGTACCTCGTTTCTGGTACTTGGGAATGAGCTTATTTGCATCCTAGTTTCTGTGTGCTCTTAAGTTCATTTGTAAGCTAATGGTTTTTCACATGGTTGAAAGTGAATGCAGTTATTTATCTGCTTTTCTGAGTTAGAAGCTGTTTTCAGCACAGTTTCCTAGATACCTCCTCATCAAGAACAGTAGCCATGTAGCTATTTAAATAACCTACTTTATCCTACAGAAATAGCGATCATTAGCAGCAGACTAGTGGTAGCTCGACATAGAGGGGAAATATTTGAAGAAGTGCTCAGGACTGGGAAGTGAGAACTTTGGTGGATAATTCAAAAGCAAAAATATCTGGTGAAAAAAAAAAGGTGGTCATAAATTTATTTACTTACTAGTATTGGCTGCAGTATTAACAAACCATTTTCTCTTTACAGCATTACTTAACATGTTTCAGTGGAACTATAGCAGTGCCCTTTTTGCTAGCTGATGCCATGTGTGTTGGATTTGACCAGTGGGCTACCAGCCAGTTGATTGGGACCATTTTCTTCTGCGTGGGCATCACTACATTATTACAAACAACTTTTGGGTGCAGGTGAGATTCAGGACTTGTTTGTAGTTGTTGAGATGGTGATAAGCCTAGATATCTGTTGGGATTTCCAGAATGCAGTCCAAGATCCAAGAGGTAGGTAGTCTATTTTCAAAGGATAAACGTGAAACGCAAGATAGCAGGTCAAATACAGGGCAGTTAGGGAAAGCTTTTGGAAAGCTGCTCCCAAAAAAAGGTGGATCTGAAATCAGAGAAGGCATTCCAAGGGTAAGAAAATACAGCAGGGACAAGGAGAGGGAAGGAGGAGGAGGGAAATCTACGAGGACAGAGAAGGTAGAAGTGTTTCTGGGGGAAAGGAGAAGTTCGTACACCTTGGTAAAGAGGAACTAATTTTGATATTTTTATTAGTCTCTTGAATGATACTATAATGATCAAGAATGATATTCTTGCCAATATTTAGGTGATTGTGATTAGTCCTGCAGCAAATTGTGTGCTTGTTCCCATAAAGGGCTTGTCAAATCAAAAGGTAGGGAAAAATTATGAGGGTAACTTTTTATTCTCTGAACTGACTGTCTTTGTTACCTTCCAATACAAACAAATAATTTTTTTTTATTTGTCAGTTGCTCTGAGTTGCAGGTAATGATCTTTTCTTGAACTGGGAAGAAACACATATGTCAGTGTAGCCTCATTGGGATGCCCGTACCTCTCCTTTGGTCTGCTCTCCTTAGGAGGATGCAAGAGACCAATTCAAGTGTTAGCAAATACTCGTAAAAATCTGGTGTTGGTATGAACAGGATGTTGTAAGTTTTATTAACATGAAGATGATGGTTTTTTTAAAATGTATGTTCTACAGTAAACACTGCAGAGAGGTGTTTGACATGTTTACTTAAACTTTTGTTGACACTGCCTGTGGGAACTGGGAATAGCTAAAACCTACAGTGTTATTACTTCATCTTGAATAAACCAAGAGTGATAAGTAAAACCAGAAGAAAAGTGCGTATTTTAAGAGTATGCCCTCATGTGGTTACTTGAATGATTCATGGGTCATTTAGTTCAATTTAAGAACAATGTGAGCTGAAATCGTGCATTCCAATAGAAAATGGACAAACACCCCCCACATTTTTAAAGATTTATCTAAGAAACAGAATCTTTGGGTGGAAAAGTTATCTCAATAGGGTGCAGAAGGCAAGCCTATGATGGATCACTTGCAGTTGTAGATCAGCTTTTCATCTAAAAATTTTCCAAATATTTCAGGTTTTCCAATGTAATCTTTAGTTGCTATTTTAGTTAGCTTTAGTTAGTCTTTTTTCCTTTGAAAAAAACCTTCCCTTTATTTTTTTACTATGTCTTACTCAACTTCTTAAATCGCTCCGTTGTTTTGGATGAAAAGTTCATTCTGATGAAAAAACAGCGTAATGAAAACTGTTGAAAGAGAAAATTTTCTTTCTCCAATGTATTTTCTTTTAGTCAAGGCTACCTGCAGTTAATAGTCATATTTTCTGCCTGATTGATTCTTCGTGCTCATAGGGTAGCTTGCCTTAGCTGTAGTCATAAATTTTCAAGTACCTCGTCTGAAAGGAGGCAGAGGAGCAGAGTTGTGCCCTTTGGTGTTTTGTACCTCTCTCTTAATGTGAGTGACGTATTTTTTTTCCCCATCTTCTATTTGTGCTTTATATAGGGAATGGAGGGATTATTGACCTAGGCAGGAACTGGAAGATAAGGTCTTTTATTGTTCGACTTTAAGTGTCTCCGCCCTGGATTTACTGAAGTTTAAAATATTCCAGTTTTGCAAAAAGTGCAGTTGTGGATGGAGATGAACTCAAAGGGGATCTTGGTTTTCCTGTACTTCTACCAGCATTGTTCTGTCTCAAGTTTATCAGAAAAAGCTTTTATGCTTCCTGAGACTTGTATCTCTTCACAGAACTAAAGTTTGTCATAATCTGGTTTTTTCCCCTAAGTAATCTTGGGCTCTTTCTCTTTATTACGTAGTATAGAGTGATTTGGGGCTCTTGCAGAAACCATTGTGGTCCCATCAGTTTGCAGTGCTCTGTTCCTTCTGTATAATCCCACCTCTGTTCTCCATGGTGGTTTGTTTTGGTTTTTTTTCCCCTTTTCGGTGGCTTCCACTTGCACTGTGAAGTACATGTTTATATATTGAAGAGGCAATTGTGTTTGGGTCTTAAAATAAATGAACTTGTATTTAAGGAGAAAATTTCTGCGGTTGAATGTTTTATAACTATTTAACATGTGATTCTGGTTTTATGTAAGGGTGGGAATGGAGTATAGCAGCAATGTTCTCTAAATGAGATTTTAAAGTATTTATTGGCAAGTTTGTCAACTGCAAAGTATTTCAGCAAATAAAGCCACTATGGTTTCAAAAGGTCAAATTCCATGGTTTAAAGGTCCTTAAAGATGGATTTAGCTCAATTATGTGGCAGAGTTGTGGTCAATTTGGTACCCATACTAATTTTAGGAATTCAGGCTATTTATTAGATTATGTAATATGCCAAAAGATTTGGCAAGGATTCAGAGTAATTAGTATGACTGAGACAATCAAATACAGCTTTAACATACTTAAACATTTTAGGTTTGTTACCGTGCCCATCGCTACATTGTCTAAAGCGTTCTTACATCTGTGTGACATGTTAAGATAAAGAAGACATTTCCAGGTGACTTAAACTGCATAAAAAGCTCTGTCTTCACAAGGGCTGGTGCCAAAATTGAGCAACTTCGCAATTTAGATGTGAAATTAAAATGATATCCTAATCATAAGCTGATGGTACTTTACCCAGGTAGTAGTGAATGCCTGGCTTAGCAATGGGAAAGCTATTTTGTAAGTCATGTTCCAAACTGCAGCTGTCTCTTCAGAAAGAGACTGGTCTTGGTTGGCTGATTTTGACTAAGAAGTTTTAAATTCAAATTTTTTTAAAAAGACTTTTTATTTCTGCTTAGAAAGAAAAAAAGGCAATATTTTGAGCCTACTGGCCCTTTTGGTAAATATTCCAAGTTAACTGTCTCATCTAAAGGTTGAGTGGATAGCTAAGTGAGACCTGCTAAGATGTTATTAGTCAATATGTACGCAGGGTATTTTATGTGATACAAAACTCACAATCTGGGCCTGAGTCTTAGTACAACTGACTTCATCACTGGAGAATGTGTTTGCAATGTATGTTTACAAAATCATTACAGGGAGGACAGAGTACTGTGTAGGTGGGATAGAGAAGTAACAGCTTGTTACAGGTATTGCATATTTTGCCATGGGCACCAGCTTGCTCAGTGTCCTTAATGAACCTTGAAAAATAAGGTGAATCATTCACTGGTAGCTACCGACCATTTCTTCACCAAAGATAAAGCTTTGACTTTTGCTTGAAGAAACTTAGAAGCGAATTGCACGCCAGTCAGGTGTGCTCAGATGGCTGGTGTATTTTATGAAGTTTGACTTCCTAATGTAGTTTTCAACATTTGTGGTAAGTGGGTCAGTTTTTTAGATTGCTCATGACCCAAACTCCTTTCCAATGGTAGTTCAACTGTTCTAACTTCCTGCCTGTGAACTTTACAACTACTGTTAGCAACATGCTTCTGGTTTGATCTTTTTCGTGTTAAACGTGTATAGGATTCTTTCCTCCACAGATTTTTTTTTTTTTCTTTTTTCCTGTCTTTGTGCCTTTTCTGATCTTCATCTGAATCTGCTAGAGTTAGTGCTTTTTCCTTTATTGGTGTTTGCACTGGCATCGAGGCACTTCATTGCAGCTGTAAAACAGCCATAAACACGGTGCAGTAACTAGAGCCGCATGAGCAGTTAAGTGTTCCACGTGTTACAGTTTGAGATCTGCTATTAAAGAGAATCTTATTACAATCCATTAATGATGGTATTTATAGAATAGTTCAAAGTGCATCTTCGCTGTAGTTAAGTAACATTTGGATATTTGTGATGTTATGCAAGCTATGGTTGATTCAGTAAATACGTAGTTGGTGCTGGTAGATGCTTTTTAGATCTTAAACCTTTTGGGAAGTGTAAATGCCAATGCTAAGAATGTCCTCTTGAAATTCTTGCAGCGTTTCTGTTTATTGCTGGTAGCCACCTGGAACATCTAATCAGCTCTTATCAACCTAATAGTTATTTACACATACACTTAAAGATGAATGTATAAATGGCTGTACTTCAAGTCATGCAGGGGGAGGGTACTGAGTATGCAGACTGCATACTGGTCTATCAGAGAGCTTTTTTAATGTGGCAGGACGGTAAAAGCTGCATGTTCAGCAGTCTGGCTGGTACTTACATCAGAATGTGCATCTGTATCCCTGTTGCACTGCTGAGTCAAAACCTTAAATCAATATTTGGTACCTGTGTGTTGGTATCTGGTAATTATCTGTTATAGGCGTTGTATTAATAACTTCATGCATGCAGTGTCTTCTGTTAGGTCTTTGGTTTGTGAAGTCTTAGTATTTCTATGGCTGTTCTTTTTAATAATAAATTCTCATATTTCACATTTTTAATAACCCCCAATAAAGGATGGTTTTGAGGATGAGTAACCACCTAACTGCAATTGATATCCTGACACGGTACCGTAACACCGAGAAATGTCAGCATCTCTTCTTTCCCTTTCCACCAGGTTACCCTTGTTTCAAGCGAGTGCTTTTGCATTCTTAGCACCTGCTAGAGCAATACTCTCCCTGGAGAAATGGAAATGTAATAATACAGGTAATTGTCATTTATGCTTGTTCAGGTTTAAGTGACAAATGACCCAGATCACGTATAGTGCAACTGCCAAACCTTTTGATATGGAAATGCAGTAATGAGCAGTGAATATGAAAAATTCTCTCCTTTTTACAATGTTAAAGCTTTGTGCCTTGGAAAAAGATTCCTAAAAATGCCCTTGTGGAATTCTGTTTCTGGCGCTTTTTTAAATATAAAAAATGTTGACAAAAGAAATCTTAGCAGTAGCATAAAACAATTCTTTTGTTAACAATGTAGAGAAAGGCAGAAGGATTCCGTAAATGTTCCTTTCCAGTATTTGGAAATAGTGAGTCCAATCGAACCCTTTTAAGTTGAGTAGTAGGAAGTTTGAGCAATGTTCAGCATCACCTCAAGACCAGTATTTTGACCTGTTTAATTCATACCTGAGAGGTTTTGCAGAGCAAGCTTTGACAATATTTAGCTGTTCATATTAACTTTTTCTTTGCTAATGCCATCATCCTGAAAGGTTTTGAATTTATTTAGAGTGAAGATGTGCAGTAAAACTGTTTGGGTAGGGGGCTTTTGCTTAGGTTAGAAAACTGAAGTGGAAACGGCTCTGGCGGTTTTTAATGGGGTGTGGTTATTCAGTAATAAGGCTGTGGGCAGTGCAAGGCAGCAGTATAGAGAAGCAGGCTGCTTGCTTCTAATTAAAGTTCTTCCTGGGGGTCCTTGATTCTCTAATAATTTATATTATTCATGTGTTTATACATCTCTCTTGATTCACTTACGACCATCTAATTAGTTTTCCTGATGTTTTTTCTGTAGAAAACTTAGCTTTGAGCATTCACATTTTCTCACTGGGGGAGTCAGATTTAGCTCCTGAGAAACAGCACATGGGTTTCAGTGCCCAAGTTTTAAAGGCAAACTGTGGTGTGCTTTAGTAGTGCTAACTGTGTTGGATATTCCTGTGCACCAAAATGTGCAGGTATTCTAATACACACCTTGCCGAAAGAAAATACTGTCTGATAACCTTTGATGGCAAAGCAATTTTTTTCCACTAATTCGGCTTTTCAAAAAGAGACTTTGCTGCATCTTGCTCTTGAACCTTTTAACCTTCAAAAAGGGTCACATGGGGTTGTTATCACGGGTCAATTCATCATTCAGCGAATGACCTAAATTGGTGAACAACAAACGTTGGAGTACTTGATTCCTAGGGTGCAGTTGAGTAATTCTCCATTCGTCCGTTTACTGGAGTGGGAAGAGAATCCCTAATTGACCTTTGTTTCTGAAAGTTATGGTTTTTTTCCACTTTGGTGTACAGTAGATAGAATTAGTGGTTAGCTCTTGGGGAATGTAAGCATGCTATTACTTGATTTGTAGCATTGCAGAACTTTATTCTGTGTAAATCAAGGCTTGTTTGTCAGACACAGCTTGAGGAGAGATTTATTTTTTATTAAATAATGCTAAAATGGCTGAGGAATAAATACCTGTGTTTTTTCTTTTCTTCCTGTTGTAAGATATAACAGTTACAAACGGAACAACAGAACTGCTTCACACTGAGCACATCTGGTATCCCAGAATACGAGAGGTAATGTAGGAGTAGCCTTTAGCTGTTGATCTGTCTGATTCCAGTTAAGTTTCTCACCTAACCATCTGTGTGTTCTCATCTTTAAGTTGGTAATTTCTTCTTTCACTGCAATTTTCATTTGTATATATCCCTTTACTCATTTCATGGAAGTCTTCCATCTTTTCAACTTGTTCATTGCTGGACAGCAAATACAAGGAGTTAGTTACCACATTCCAAAAGATGCACAGTAAAATGCACAAGCAAGATGAATACTCTTCTTATAACACTTTGTGATTTGTGCTCACTGCTAGCAGTTCAGCTGCTACCAGACCACTTGCCTGCTGTCACTGTGTTCAGTAGGCTGTCCCGTGGAAGGTAAATACGCAGTTAGCAAATCTGGTTCCTCCCTAGGTGTCTTAAGTTGGAGACTATTCTAATAAGACGTTGATTCTGCCAAGAGACTTGCTGAAATATATCAAACTCCTTCTCCACTCGCAGCATTGCAGTCTGAACTTCGTCATGCTCTGCAGAGCCCAGGATGAGGGTTGTGCCCAGGCATCACACTAGAGTGGTAGATAGCGTAGTCCAAATTAAGGCGTGTGTCATGGAATTTATCTCCCATCCCGTTGCTTTGGGCTGCAAACTTTTTCTTAATTAAAAACAACCCCTCTCTCTTCCCCATGTTCAAACCATAGCTACATCCTGCCAAGAGCCCTGCAGCCAAGAGGGCTGACAGTCTCCTGAGACCACAACGCTGCTCTATACCAGCTTCTAAGGAGCACTTGTGAACAATGCAGCATACACTCTGCCCCTAGGAGCTAGGAGCATCACCTCCGTGGCGCCAGCAACCCTTGCCGGTTCGATCTGAGAGCTTAAAGGTTAGCCTGGAACCCAGGTCTCCTGTCTGACAGTGTGATGTGCTATCCACACAACTACCAGACTGGCCCACTGGTCTGTTGTGTAATAGTTTTGTGGAGAAAACCATAAGTGTTATGCTTAAGCAATAAGTCACTTAAACATAATGAGCTGTTTTATGACGAAAAATTTGCTGAGTTCTTCTGTGTCACTGAATTCTTTTAACTGCAGTTTGTAATCCAGAGCAGAAAAAGAAATGTTTTGGGTTTGCTTGTAAGATTTGACTGAACTGTCTCTTTCCCGTTCTTGTGTGTTCAGATCCAAGGTGCTATTATCATGTCCTCCTTGATAGAAGTGGTGATCGGTTTGCTTGGCCTTCCCGGCGCCCTGTTGCGATACATTGGACCTCTGACCATCACGCCAACTGTTGCTCTCATCGGCCTCTCCGGTTTCCAAGCTGCTGGAGAAAGAGCAGGCAAACACTGGGGTATCGCGATGTTGTAAGTACTCCTGGGTGTTCTTGGCTTAGGCTGGGGGTCCCAGTTGGTAAGTCATCGTGCAGGAATTTTGGAGTGCCTGGGAAAAGCCAGAGTCTGCTTGGCTGCCAACGGTAGCATTGCAGTGCTCCCAGCATGGAGAAATACCGTGTGCAGGAATGCGAGTGGGTCTGGGTAGGGTCAGCTGGCAATTTGGGAACAAGGACAGCAGCAACTCAAGGAGGCAGGAAAGGATAACAGCTGGAAGTGAGGTGTGGAGAACAGAGAATTTTATAAAACAATAGTTGGTCTGGGAGCCATTGGCTGGGTCTAATTCAGTGCTATAGAAAAGATAATTTAGCAAAACATTTAGCAAAACAGAGATTAGTGGACAATTTTTATTTCTATTTTTATGATGCTATTGTGTATGTTTCTTGTTCTGCAATAGCAAGCAAATACCATTGGTAGTAGTGGTCCATTTGTCATTATTACTGGTTTGCTTACCTATAGCCAAGAGAAATTTGTGTGACAACAGAGAGCATGTGTATTTCCATGAATGCCATAAGATGAATGCCATTTCCTTGAGACATAAATAGGCAGATTTCTGTTTAGTAGACAAAAAGGCCTTTAGAGTGAAGTTCAGGGCATGATGTGTGTGCTTCCGTAGGTATAGATGCCAGGGAAATTAAAGAATTGAGATTAGTGGTTTGAAAGGGAATAACAGAAAAATGAGATGAAGACAAAAGCTTCCTGTGAGATACTGTGGATAACCAGCCAAATAAGGACGGAAACCACGTTTTAGGGAGAAGGAAATTGGCTGAAGCAGTTGCTATAGTCAATGTATAGTGACCAACTTTGTGCTGGCTCTGGAAGCGGAAGGAATGACTTGATGAGATCAGATTCTGATCTGACTAATCTGTTTGCACAGTACTTTGAACATGTAAAGTATTCCATAAGTGCAGCTTATGATTAAAAGGGCTGTTTAATTCTCTTTTATCTTGGATGTTAGCATCATGAATATTTTTGTAATTCTATTATGTTAAGCAGCTGACCCAAAGGAACATTTTATTTTCCTGTAAAACAAATTCTATGCAAGTTGGGACTAACGTTAAATCAATCAAGCAGACCGTTGGTGAGTTGGACATGGAAACGTGTAATTGAAGTTGACATTTTGCAGATGGAAAAAAATAAATCAATTTAGGAATGGGATTTAAATATTACCCAGTCAATAAGTATTTCTGGCTTCTGCCACGCAAAAATGTGCACTAGATTGTTGAAAATAACTCCATAGCCATCTAGAGCCACTCAAAAGTAACTTGATCTCTACAAGATGTGGCACTTGAAATTGTCTTTACTGTTCTGATGAGATAAAAATACTGTGTTGCTATCTAGCATAGCAGAATAATACCTGTGTAACAGCTATTATCCTCGCTTAGCTACAGTTGCTATTTGACAAGATTTTCAGTTTCCCAAACAGTTTTCTGACCTCACTTGTTCTGTGTTTGCCAAGCTGAAATAATTTAATCCATAAAACACATCACATCGTGATCTGTAAAAAGGGAAATTATTCCTGAATTAGTCTTTCCCTGTATATCTGGTGAACAAAATTGTTTCTCTGGGCATTTAAAGATTTGGTAATATTTTACAGAATTATTTACAGAATGGCAGTAAGCTCCCCTGCTGTGTAGCCAATATAATATTATTTACAATAATATAATATTGTTACATTATTTACAACTCTCTACTAAATAAATCAAAATACAAAGCCACCCGTCCTCAGGGCTAGCGTGGCAGGATAGCTGCTCTTAGGGAGTGGAGCCCATCTTTCCATAATAGACTTTGGGAGAGATGCCAAAATGTTCCCTGAATGCAAGGAAAAGGTGCCTTTATCATTCTGCTCTAGTCAGGGGTAAAGGCTGTAAATGACACCCTTCTTGTGCAAAGCTCTTTGTTCCTGGAGATTGAGGGAGAATAAAGCTCTGTTTTGTTTCTTACAGACTGAAACTGATCTTGGACAGAAGAAGGAGGGAGGCTTAAAATCTGCCCTTTTTTTTTTTTAAGTCAGCTGATAAAAACATAATCTCAAATTTCAGAAAAGCTTTGCTTCTTCAGACAGCTTGACTCTTTGTGTAGCCTTTTTACAGCAAAACTGGTTTTGGCTATTTCAGAATTGAGCAACGTGCCCTGGCTTTTTATATTTTTCATTGCAGTGGATACTTACTTTAGCTGTAGACTTGAATTAATTTTTAATATATATAGAGGAGCTTAGCAGTTTTGACAAGGTGGGGAAATAATATGCATAATATTTGAGGCATCTAAAAACTGTAATAAACTGGGTTACTGGTGAACTGCAGTTCAATGGAGTCTTGGGGTCTGGGGCTCTATTCTACTTGATTTAGAGCTGTTTAGTGAAAGATGCATGTCCAAAAAAAATTGGGTTTTTTTAAGAATTGAAGAAAGAATTCCCCTTGACAGAAATTTTTCAAGTGCTTTGGAGTTTTGTGCAAATTTTGAAATGTAAAAATTATTGTATACTGGCCTCCAGTTTTCCTGTTTCTTCCCATTTGCTAGCAGCGACCTTTGTGCTTCATATGCAGAGCAGACCTTGGACACAGAGAGAGAGAGAGAATTTCAGTCAAAAAGAAGCAGCGCAGCATAGCTCTTTGCTAATGGCTGCTTAGCTCTGAAGATCTTTCTTTAGTCTGATTCATTTTCCTGGTTTCATTTACCTGTTTGCTGCTGGCTTTTTTTGCAGCACTTTAGAATACAAATATGTTGCTTTGGCTTTTGTGGAATAATAATTTATTTAAAAGATATTCTCTTATGATGCCTTATCTTGTGCTAAATTTAAAATGTACATTTATATTTTGTGTCTGAAGAGCCTGAAGAGGTTTTTGCTGAGAAGGATTTTTAACGTATTGGTGCTAATGACATGTCTCTCTTGTCCCACCCTCCTCCTCTTTTTTCTCCCAGGACTATTTTCCTAGTATTGTTGTTTTCTCAGTATGCCAGAAATGTCAAATTTCCCTTACCCATTTACAAATCCAAGAAAGGATGGACAGCATACAGGCTGCAGCTTTTCAAGATGTTCCCTGTAAGTAGTTGAATTTGTTCTTCAGTTGGCAAAAAAAACCCCTAATTTGTGTTTTGGAATTTTTTTCTTGGTTTTGATCTTTCTTAATAATGCAGTAGATCACAAAGGTGAGATAAAAGCTTGAATGGGCTTATGGGAAGCTTAACTAAATGGCTTATTTGCCACAGGAAATAGTCTCATATTGTAGTTTTGCCAGATCCCATTCTGGCATCCGTCTCTGATGAAGAGTCATTGGAGTGATGAAGATCATGGAGGGGAGGGAAGGGGGTAGAGAAGAAGGTATGTTTATGCATGCAGTGAAAGCCTAAACTGAGCTCTCCAAAAAGGGATGGCGAGATCATTATCTTCGAGTTTTATGAAAGCAATACTCCATTCCCCCATGTGAAAGACTTCCTTTTATTTCTCTGGTGAAGTTGAGACTAATTCACTAGTTTGTTTAAGTGCCCATTTGGAGACTTTCCCATTTGTTAGGGTAGAGAAGAGGCTTGCTCTAATTCTAAAGATTTTGGAACAGCACCTTCCTTAGGGGCTGGGGGGAAACACCTGACAGATCTATTACAGGCTTTACTGCTTGTTCAGACTTAAAATTTCACTCAAGGTCACACTCAAGTATGCGTGTAATAGGTATTCTGTGCAGGAACTGTTTGCTGTTGATGAACAGTGCCAATGATAGTTTACTTTAAACAGCTTTTTTTCCTCCTCTTTCACAGATTATTTTAGCTATTTTGGTGTCATGGTTGCTTTGCTTCATCTTCACTGTCACAGACGTCTTTCCCCCTGACAGTTCGAAGTACGGCTTCTACGCTCGCACAGACGCCCGACGAGGAGTGCTGTTGGTAGCTCCGTGGTTCAAGGTTCCTTATCCTTGTAAGTATGTTTGGGTTTAAGGGCTGTTTTTCTAATAATGTGCCCATGAGTATAATTTCTGTTGTTTTCGGAAACATTGCTGTTTTTCTCTCGGTACTATATTCTGATGCAATTCAGCATGCACTGATCTAAAGACGTCGTAGGTGGGGATGATGGTTTTCTTCTTGTTTTCCTCTTTAATTTGATACCTTGAGGACTCACCCAAGAAAGACTGAGTTTCTGAGACTTGAATTAGTAGAAGGCACTTGCCGGGCTTATCTAGGTAACTCTTGACTTCTAATAACATAGTGTGACTGTATATATAACATGGATTTTCAGGGAATAGTTGATTTATCTGTACTTGTTGATACTGTGGTCAGCTGCTGTTAATGTTATACAGTAATAAGGTTGGGTTATTACAACTCCTGTAGAGCAACTGAAGTCATTGATTGTCATTGGCTAAAGAATCAGTAGCACGTGGAGTTTTTTCCAGCTTAATGCACTTCCCTGCCCCAAACACACCCATTCTTGAATTAGCACAACTATTAACAACTACACAAAAATGTCCTGACTTGCAGGAGCGGCATTGGAATCAGGCCGATGGGCAAGTCAGAGAATGCCAGTCAATGCTTATCAAAGGACAAAAAAGTATTTACGAGAGAACATGAAACGCTTTCACGTCGTGTTGGCTGTTTGTATTCTTTTGCTGGCCACCTCTAAGTTTAAAGCTGTTAAAGGCTGTTTCTTATGGTATGAGATGGAGTTGCACAACTGGTTCACCCTTGTGCTGCTCAGAAATTAATGGGGTAATAATAGAATAATATTCCACTACAACAGAATAATAGAAATTGTTAGGAATACCACTATGTTGTAATGAGGCAGCTTCATTGTGGTTTTCCATATGCTTTGGTTCTGATTAGTACTTAAAAGAAACCACTTCTAAAGCAGTACTTGCAAGATGTATAATAGAAGCTTTTGGGAAAGAAGAGGAGGAAAACTTCTGCACCCTGATTAGACCTCTCTTATTTGTGAAGCCTTGTTCATTCACGTTTGTGTGACTTAAAGTTCCTTTTGTTGCAAGAGGCTCATCTATTTCAAAGAGATAAAAGCATCAAGGCAATTGCTGTGGAAAACCTGCCAAGCTTTTCTACAGGCTTAAATTAATCTTATTTTCTTTTCTACAAAAATTTGGAATTGGAAGGTGTTTGTGCAGTGATCGTAGCTGGTTGTTGGCCATTCTCTTCGGTAGACTAAACTTGTAACCAAAGACTGAGTTTTTAGAGCAATAATAATTAAGTAGCATTCGCCTGACTGATCAGGATTGTTTTTTCACAAGCAGTAGTTCAAATTCCTTCCTTCTGAACAGGAGGAATTTTTTTGGTGGAGTTTAGGGGTTTTTGGTTTTTTTCCAAGCATGATCAAAGCAGTTGGTCAGGCAGTTTTTCCTTTGCTCCTTTCATCTACTTGAACTTGCCAGACTGTGTTACCATGAAGGGAGTTTGTTGATTCCATTAAAGATGAATAAATCATGTGGCCAGTGGGACTAGAGCAGTGATCGTTCCCCTGTACTGGGCGCTGGTGAGGCCGCACCTCGAGTCCTGTGTTCAGTTTTGGGCCCCTCACTACAGAAAAGACATGGAGGTGCTGGAGTGTGTCCAGAGAAGGGCAACCAAGCTGGTGAGGGGCCTGGAGCACAAGTCTTACGAGGAGCGGGTGAGGGGACTGGGGTGGTTTAGTCTGGAGAAGAGGAGGCTGAGGGGAGACCTGATCGCTCCTACAACTACCTGAAAGGAGGCTGTAGTGAGGTGGGTGCTGGTCCCTTCTACCAAGTAACTAGTGATAGGACGAGAGGAGATGGCCTCAAGTTGCACCAGGGGAGGTTTAGGTTGGATATTATGAAAAATTTCTTTACTGAAAGGGTTGTCAGGCATTGGAACAGGCTGCCCAGGGAGGTATTCAAAAGACGTGTAGATGTGGTGCTTAGGGACGTGGTTTAGTGGTGGGCTTGGCAGTGCTAGGTTAACAGTTGGACTTGATGATCTTAAAGGTCTTTTCCAAGCTAAACGATTCTATGATTCTATGAAATTGCTGTATGTTTTGATATCTAAATTGCTTTCTGTGGCACAAGAGATCACGTTTTTCTTTTCTTCACAGTTCAGTGGGGACTGCCAACAATTTCAGCCGCTGGAGTAATAGGAATGCTTAGCGCGGTTGTTGCTAGCATTATTGAATCAATAGGAGATTACTATGCCTGTGCCAGGTTGTCTTGTGCTCCTCCTCCACCTATTCATGCAATAAACAGGTACGTCAAAAAAAAGAAATATTTTTCAGTGTCTTAAGCTACTTTTTTTTTTACTTTTTTTTTTTTTCCCCTTGGAATAAGACAGGAATGTGCTCTGAGATTAAATGTTACAATTTGGTCAAACACAAGGGGCAAGGAAGTACAAGATGCAACTGTCCTGTTGAATTATTTTGTTGCAAATGTAGCATTGGAAACCTCTGTGGAAGTTATTAGTACGGTTTCTGTAGGGACACAACTCTAAGCAGTTCTAGAATTGGAGTAGCTTGTCAAATTCACCTGACATGCAATTTTAGAAATAAGGAGCAGCTCTAAGTCTCACTTGAATTATTTTGTAATTTTCTGAGTTTAAGAACGTGGGTATCTAAGACGTAGAAAACAGAACTCAAGTAGGTTTTCCAGTTGTGTTGGAGCTTGAAATGTGAATTATAATAATAATTCATGTGGGACAGATGCCTTAACAGGCCCGCACGTAGCATGCAGTTATAAAGCACCACCTGAAGTGAAGTCTACGCTAGTACAAGTTTGACCTTTTTTTTTTTTTTTTTTTTACAGAGGGATTTTTATTGAGGGTCTTTCCTGTGTTCTGGATGGAGTATTTGGGACAGGGAATGGATCCACCTCTTCCAGCCCTAACATTGGTGTCCTGGGCATCACAAAGGTATGTGATTTACCTTGATTACTCAGTGCCTTGAGTACTTTTATCGCCTCTGGTAGATGGCTTACGCCATTTTCATGTTTCACAGCATGATCCTCTTCCAAGAAACCATACTACTTAGTACTTTGTGCAGACAAACTTTAGACAGCATTCTGAATTTACCTAACATGTCTGTACCAGCCATTGTCTAATGGAAATGCATTCTAGATAAGGACCTCAAAAATCTTATTTTTATTCGGAGTAAAGGGCAGTTAGAAAACCCACATAAAGCAGATTATGCTAAATAAGCTACCCCTTTGAAAACCAAGAAGGCATTCCAGGGCTCTAGGGTGTTTTGAGTTGAGGCATAAGCACTGTAAACTGTATAGAAATAGATAACTCTTTTGGATGTCTTGGCTCTGAAAGCATCGGTAGAGAACTGACTATTTTTAATGTCTCACTTGAACACACCATGAAATGCAACTTGAGGTCCTTGGGTCCTATCTACGTCTGTACTAGGACATTACGCTGACACAGCTAGAACAGGAGCTGCAGTCAAGGTAACTTCAAAGTTAAATGTACCCTAAATATTTGTTTCCATCATAGGTTTCTAAGGCACTGAGCATGCTTAAGGGATTACATATTTTTGGGGGTGTTACTCAGCAAAATATTTAAGCACTTGAGGAATTCCTTTGTTACCATGCTGAAGTGGATGTGTGCTTGAATGCCTTGCTTAACTGGGAGACCTTGGACTGCAGATAGATTTGCTTGATATTGTTAATTTAACCTTGTTAAGAAATATCAACAAAATTGGTAAGAGTAGTTTATGTTGTAAATACGTACATCTTGTTGCATATTTCACTTGGAAGCCACAAATCTACTTCATGCATACAAGATAGTAAATGTATGCTCTCCACTTACAATAACTCATCCCTCTGACATAATCCAATATAGATGATGAATTTTATCTTCAGCCATCTTTTTTTCCTGCACAAAGGATGATTCTGTTCGGTTTTAGGGTGGAATATAAATACTAATAGCACCATCTGCTGTCTGTACAAGTCTTCCATTCAGTTGCTGATGGAAATCTCCTAGAAGAAATTTTGGTTAGAAAAATCCTTAAAGAAAGGTTTATTCTGTTATGCTGCCTTTCTGTTGTTACTTCATAGAGCTTGATATGAATGAACAGCATTTTTTTTATTAACGGTCCACAAAAATGAGTTTTGCTTTGAAACAGTGAAGAAGGATGTTAAACTGGCAGCTGTTAGAGGGAACAGAGTAAACTACAGTTAGGTCTGTTCAGAGCGCATGGGGGAGGAGTGAATATGCCTTATCCAGAATGGCACAGCTGGATGGCTGTGCTCCAGTGTTTTGTCTTGTTTTCCTGTCTGCATACTCATTCCTAAAAAACCTAATAGTTTTGCAACTTCAATATATATCAAAATAGATTTTTGGCATGTAGATACTCTGCTGTTGATTTGGGAGAGGAATTCTTTAGCACTTATGAGCAAAGACTACGTAGTCCTGGTGATCCTGTTTTACCAGTGCAACATTTGAAAAGGCGTTTACCTCCCTTGAAATTAGTATATGATTATGCTTAGAATTTAAATTTGAGACTGCAACTGGAAGCAAGTACTGCAAACTCTTTGAGCTAGTCTGTGAGTGAGTTTTATTTGATGAGAGGAGAATCAAAATCTGATTAGTTGGGGCAAAAGTATAGGCACCTTATGCCATAATGTTGATGATTAAATGGATACTGCAGTAAGGTACTAGATACCATATCACGCACTCCAGAATAATCACATAAAGTGTGTGTACGAGTGCCTGGGAATAAATATGTAGTTTGAGCTAAATACTGACCAGGATGCTTTTAGTAGCTTTCAAAGGGAGCTTAATTTGTTTGCCTTGTAGTGATTGAGCATTTGCATAAATAAATGTCACTGTTGTGTGGATTTTTTAAAGAATCTGCCTGTTTCGTGCAGGAAGATAATTTTAGAGCAAGATAACAGGAGGTCCTAAGGAAATAAATATCTTTATAAAAAGTAGAGAAAGGTGCAAGCTAACTTCAGTTGTTATTCTAGTGAACACCCTAATTTACTGGTGTAGCTTGTTTGTAGGTGAACACATCTGACCTGACAGTTAAGCAGTGAAGAATGTGGGGGAAAGAAGTACTTTTACCCTAAACGTGCCTACTGTATCTTCTTTTTCCTCATTTCACTCCTTTAGCTCAGTCACACATGGTTAAGAAATTAGTGTCTACTTCTCTTTGAAGCTTAACACCCTCTAACAGGAGACCTACAAAGGGCTTTGCTAGAAACCACCTTACCAGCGTAGCAGGGGGGGAGGTTTGTCCCTGGTGCACCTCTTAGGCACGTATAACACTATTAAGATATCAACCACTTAGGTTTACCAACTTCCACTACAATATAGTGCCAGAGAAAAACTGCCCAAAGTTTGAATGCTTAAAATAAAAGTGGGAAGGAAGTGCAGGCACTTGGTTTCAGTGTTAGCGTGGCCATGATTTGCATATGAAGCGAATTCAGCTCTGATCTCAGAGGGATGTTATAAAGTCAGTTGATAATCTCTGTCTAGAAAGCCTGCATCTCCTTCTTCAAGTGAACTGCATGATAGGTAACTAATACGTATATTCTTGTGTAAAAGGGCAGCAACACATGGATTTTATTTTATTTTTCTGTTTGCATTACAGTTGATCCATTTGCCATCTCTCCTAGTTATGGTCTATTTGTTTTCTTTATTGTAGATGAGACTGCACCACATTTCATGGTTATTGTGGCTGTAGCAGTTACAGATGGTTTTAAAGATGACTTAATGTTAACGAAAACAAAATCAAACAAAATTATGTTAGAGTTGGAGCGCAGCCATGTTACAGCTGAGCCCTCCAAGACATTTGTAAAGGCTCTGCAGCCTGTGTGTTAACACCACAAAAAATATACATGGAAGCTTGAAAAGAAGTTTTAAATGCAAAAGAGAATAATAAAATAAAATGCAAGGTGTGAAGTTGGACTAAGCATGGACTTTTTCCAGTGTCCTTTCCTTTTTGTTCTCCGGCAGGTTGGAAGCCGCAGGGTTATTCAGTATGGGGCAGCCTTCATGCTCTTGCTTGGGATGGTTGGCAAGTTCAGTGCTCTCTTTGCATCACTGCCTGACCCCGTGCTTGGTGCCCTCTTCTGCACTCTCTTTGGTAACGTATGGTTTTTTTGCTCCTCTTCGTGTACTGTGTGGCTATATCTTTTTACTCTAGTGCTGTTAATATGTATGTTGCTGTCTGTTTTTGAAGAAAAAGGCTCTATACAAGCTGAGACTTGCTTTATTTTTATTTAGGGATGATTACAGCTGTGGGTCTGTCTAACCTCCAGTTCATAGATTTAAATTCTTCTCGTAACCTGTTTGTGCTTGGATTTTCCATTTTCTTTGGACTTGTCCTTCCAAGCTATCTCAAACAAAATCCACTGGTCACAGGTATGTGTTTCTGCTCATTTACATGAAGCATACTTTACCTTGTACCCATATGCAAAGTACATACAAGTACAAAGTAATGTAAAGGGTAAATAACGGAAAAAACAAAGTATTATGGAGACAATAAAAGCTATAGATAGCGAGGCAGGTATGTTCAGAGGAGAATTAATTTTGATGCTGAGACCTGAATTGCATGTTTCAGTGGGATACATTTGAAGTTGTCCTGCTTTCTCTGGGTACCATTGTAGAGCAATGGAAGGAGGTCATTGCCAGCTGGACTGGAAGAAAGACTAACAGGGTAAATCTGAGTTGTAAATGATGTTAAAAGAGCAAGGGGAAATACCAAGGTAGAGCTTGGAAGCTAGGAATTTGGGGGGGGGGTTGAAATTTTTTGTCGGTGCGGACTTGTGCTCTGAATCCGAATTTTAATGAACTCAGTTTCAGACTGTTAGCCAAATTATAGTTTCGGTGAATTCATAGAGTAGGCTCTCTATTTTAATACTACCTTCTCAATAGTGGTCATGACAGTGTATGTCATCAAAGGAAGACTCTCTACAGGAATACTTGATTATTTTATTTTTATTTTTTTTAAAGGAAAGATTAATTAACTTTTTATAGCCATCGCTTCAGAACCAGATTTAAGAGCATATCTAACCTACTTTAAGTTGTTCAGAAAAGTAGATAATTCAGGCAGAGCTAGGTGATGATATATTAGTACAATGTCTGCCTGTGAATTGGTGCTATGAAGTCTTGCCCATTTAAAAAGTAAAGGTTTATAAAAGGAATTATTTCGGTCCACATGATTTTACATTATGAACATTTCTCCTTTTCCATTTTGTGGTTCCTATTTAGTTTAAATTAAGCAGTTTTGTCTGCAGTAGAGACTAAAATGGCATTTCATGACATTTTTATAAGCAACTGAAAGTTCATGGCATTATGTTTTGGGAAAGAAGGGATCCCCATGGTGGACTCCATTAGTTGAAAGTTCTTCTGCATCTATTCCCACGTGGTTTTAAGAGTCCTATTTGAGCAAATTCCTCAGTGAACTTGGTAGCAAGTTTTCCTGGTTGAGCTGTGTGTCAATCAGTAGGATGTGCGTATGTATGATAAAAATTCAAATTCTAAATACTTTCTTTTTTCCTGTTCTTCTAGGAATAGCGGGCATTGATCAAGTATTAAACGTCCTTCTCACTACAGCCATGTTTGTCGGTGGCTGCGTTGCATTTATTTTGGATAATACCATTCCAGGTCAGTGTGTGAACTTGTTGTTTTATCTGAAATAACAACTGCCTTTCTGAATGAAGATAGCACAGCGTTTCATGGAGGCAGGGGGAAGAGATTACTGCTTTTGTTGTTGACTTCTTTAACACCTGGAGCAGACTGCTTAACACCTGCGTGCCTTGGTTTCCTTGAGAATGCTTTGAATCTTTCAGGTTAAGGTGTCCATCTTTTTAAACATACAAAACAGCTGATAAAAATCAAACCAGAATAGCCTTCAGGAGACAGAGTAAAAATATTTTAAGATCCAAACCTGCTTCCATTCATTTAAGAGCAAAAAGTTGCCTTGACTTCCAGCTACAAAATAAAACAGATAGTAGCCATTTCCAATAATTTTTTTTCCCACCTCTTCATGCCTCTTTGAGGAGTCTAAAAGATCTTTCCAGTGCTTTGCTGAACATGGTGTCTGAGACTTGGGGTTTTCTTTCTGTTCTTAACCTCTAGTATATATGTGTGTGTTTACATAAAGATATTCTTTTTTTTTTTTTCCCTTTTTCTTTTATTTTGACTTCTAGGAAGCCCTGAAGAAAGGGGAATACGGAAATGGAAGAAAGGTGTTGGTAAAGGAAGCAAGTCACTGGATGGCATGGAAACATATGATTTGCCTTTTGGCATGAACTTTATTAAAAAATACAGGTGTTTCAGCTTCCTGCCCATCAGTCCTACCTTCATGGGTTACACGTGGAAAGGCTTCAGGAAAAGCAGTAACTGCAGGAGTTCAGATGAAGACTCAGAAGCTACAGTATAGCCTTAGCTGAAATTATATAACCTAGTTGTAGTAAAAGATGTATTTGCAGTTTCTTGCTGATTAAGAAGCATTAAAATATATGTTTTGTATATCTGCATTTAAATTCTGGAACCAGAGCTGAGACGGATTTAAAAAAAAAAAAAAAAAGCTTTCCTGTTGTGGGTGGTGGTAGCCAGATCTAGTGTCTCTGGGTCAAATTTGCAAATGCTCCTCTGTTTGATTTTCAAAAGCTAAAGATACCTGCGCACCTAAGTGTTTATGTTAAATGGGGCTTAGGTTCCAGAAGTATGTAGGTGCTATTGAAAAATATTACTTTTTAGGGTGATTTTATTTAAGTCATTGATGCTGGCATTTTTGGCGCATTCATTGCTGGCAATGTTAGTTACGCCAGAAAATTTGAATCCTGTGAGAAGGGGCGGGGGGGGAGGAAAAAAATTTACTTCTAGTCATGTCAAATGCCATATATATTGTTTTGTACTTACTGATTTGCACATTCCATATTTTCAGCCCCATGGAAACCAGACTCAGTTGATACTGGCAAATCATGATAGTATTTTTTTGGAATTACCGATAGTTCAGTCAGATGTCCAGTGTTAAGACAGAAAGTTTCTGTAATAACTTTGCCAATGAAGACTATGACCAACTTCTCATAGCTTAGTGCTGTAGAAGGAACCACTTATTTCATGTCAGTTTGCATTTTTAAACGTTTGCTTTTTCTGCCTGGCATTTAACCACCTAATTATAGTGTCCAGGTGCAGATTTTCTTTAAAGGGACACGTGTAGCTTGAGTTTTACAGAGATGGGAAACTTCTAACTTCCAGACAGGACCTGACGACAGTTTTTACAGTGCAATGCCTGTATCCAGCAAGATGTTTCCTGGACAAAAATGCTAAGTTGTTGAGCAGTTCTAAGCAATTACCATCTGTATACATGCAGCTTTCCCTGCAGGGAAAGCCACGTGGTCAAAACGCTGCCAGCATTTGCTGGTTTGGATCTGTGCAGAATTTTCTTGATCAGATATTGAGAGCCGATGCTGCCGACGAGCAGCTTGGATTGCATTGCGTCTTTTTCTTCTCTCTTGGCGGGGCTTCTGCAAAAGCTTGTTACTGATGCAGAGGTGATCTTGAACGGCAGAGACACTACATTTGATGTCCTCATCCACTGGGTGGTTTAACGGGTATTGGGTCCAGTCAGGGCACCATTCAGATTTTTTTTTTTTCCTGGAATAGTCTCAGCTCTGATGTTATGTGGGTGTTCATGCTCATCATGCATTCATAATTAAAAGTTTTATTCATGTTTAATGTTCTTACTATTGCAAGTTAGTTTTAGACTTCAGTGTGGCCCCAAAAGCATTTTTAAGCTGTGGAGATCATCAGGGAAATGTAGTGTAACGTAATTTCAAGGCCAGTATGCTCTACGGTGCTTGCGTTTTGTATTCCTGGAAAAAACATAACAGTAGATCCTGTAATTCACTAATATATTTATCAAAGTTTGACTACTGGACAGGAGCGCAGGAACTCTGTTTTCTCTGAGTCTGCTTCCAGGTGAATTTGTTATTGGTTATTGAAGCATGGAAGGGTTGGGGTGGGGAGGGTAAGGAAAGAGCTTAACGGATCAGTACTGAATAGTGTAGAGTCGGAATGATTCCATTGATATCGTTCTCAGCATGCCATGGCTGTTTCCAGAAACTATTTTATACCGCTTTTTCCATAACAAAGCATGTGTTTTGTTCCTGCTTCAGGGAACTTTCAGTAGTTTGCAGTCTTGGTGTCAATTGGACTATCTCAAAAGCTTGTCGGAAGAGTTAATTGTGTAGTAGACAAGGTTAGTTTGCCTGTGAAACAAAGTCATTTTTATGATTTTTAAATTTTTCCTCTTCAGGTAGTGAGGTGTTAGATTTCCACATCCACTTGCAGATAGTTTTGAGTGCGGAGACCTCTGATCAGTGGCACGAAGCTTCCAAATTTCCCAACTGTATGTGCAACCAAAGATGTGTGGGAGACATGGGGGAGTTAAATATATATAAATATATATATATATAAAAGGAAAAAAAAAGCCACCTATATACGGTGGTTGTAATGATGTAAAATGCCAAAGTTGGTTATCTTATAAATGTTGAGAAAGGGAGGCAAAAGATTTTATTTAAAACAGTGCCACCTCAGAAATACTGAAATGTCAAGTCCAGTAAAGCTGCTGGGCACAGAGCACGACAGTGACACCTCTGTCCCGAGGCTTTTCTAACTTCTCCCCCCAATATTCTTTTGATAACTTCAATGCTAATGCAATCAAGAGACAAGGCGATGAGAAATAGCATTTGTCTTCTCTCACCTTTGGCTGAAGCAAAGCTGTGCGTGTTCTGTATTGCCTTTGCTTGAGAATTGCCGAGACACTTCAGTCAAATTACAGGTTACAGGGCAACGAATCCAAGGATACTTTTTTCTTCTCCCCGGAGCAGAACACCACTCCTTTCCTGCCACGTAGGAAAGACTATCTGAATAGGTGAAGTCCAATTACTCTGTTTAACTGTTGGATTTAATTTGTTTCGTGACTTTGGGTCCTACTGTGCTGATTCTGTTGACTGGCTGAGAAAAGCGCAGTAGCGTTTAGCCAGCGTGTTTGCTTTTCTAGCCACTTACCTTGGTAACACTAAAATAAGTAGTTGTAGTTAGCAGTCATTTTTGTAACCAAATTTGTATATGTAACAACTCTCTCCATCTTACTACGAACATGAATGGTTAGAGATGAGCCTCAGTTTTGCAAAGGAGATCGGCTGAAGCACCCGTAATGTATAGCGAAGGGTTGCAATGGAGTCATTGGCAGTACCTCGAATGTACAGGGCGTGCAGCTGCTGCATGCGGGCTATTGCTACTAAAGCGTGCGTCTCCCCAGCGCTGAGAGGAGCAAAGGACGGAGCTGATGCACAGGTGCCTTGGAAAGAGAAGCTCCCCTTTCTCTTTCCAATGCACCTGAAACCATCCCTGCGCTGCCAGTCGAAGAAGATGCATTGCTTTTCTTTGTGAGCGAAATAAGTCTGAGTTGCCCCCGGTTTTGTGCAGTTGCAGCAGGCGATTGTGGACCTTAAATCCTTCTCCCACGTCCACTTTTTTACACTGGCGTTTTAGTGGCAGTTGTGAAATGCTGTGGCTGGGGGGGAGCGCAGTGTGCAGCCTGAGCTGCTGTGCAGCAGCTGCTGGCAGATGTGTTACAGAGGATTAACTTGCAGCTTTGAAAAGCATTTAAATACTTTGTGTTTGCTGGTTACGTCCAGGCTTTGATGCATAAGGGTGGCTGGATATAGATATCTGACTGTAAATGCAATACTGTATTTTTCCTATATGTTATTGCCTGCCTTTCAAACAGCTAAACTAAACAAAACCGCATAGGGAAGACAACACCTGAGGGATGAGTTAAGAGGCGATGAGATGTTTCAACCAAACTTTAAGACAGAAGGGCAAATATTCATGGTAGAAATATCATTTTGTCATATCGAAGATGGTATCAATGTATGCAAAACAAAATAACTTGGGACTTTTGTAATTGATATTCTATTGTATTTTTTTTTAGGTTAAATTAAGAATTCTTGCTAACATGTTGAAACACGTTTTCTAAAGCAAATACATGCAAATTATACCTATAGAAATTTAGGTTTCATAGCTAACAGCTATGACTGATTAATGTTGTCATATTAGAGTGTGTTGGCGGAGGAACTTAATCAGGTACCTCGCTCAGAAAGTTCAAACTTTAAACCCAGAATTTGCTTTATGCCTTTTAATACTGACTTTAAATATGGCAACTTGGTTTGTACATGAATATTGCAGTATTTTATTTCCATATATTAAAAATAACATTTCCACTCAGGATAATGATCGCAGTTTTCCTGGGAGGGAGTGGTATGATTGTCATGACAATGTCATGTGATGGTAGAATTTCTTCATTGACGAATCTATAGTAGTTGTGTATACTTTATTTACCCATGTTTATGTTCCTACCAAAAACTAAAGGGTTTCTTTATTGTTCATCTCCCTACTGAGATCTTGGTACTCCCGATGCAGAATTGGCACTTGCAAACTGAAATCCTCAGTACTATTTATACCACAAGGAGCATCAGTGAGTGCAACCAGTCATTTATAGCATTGCATCCTTAATAAAAAGTGTTGAAAATCACTTCATTTGTGGTGTAAACAGCACTCCAGGCACATGTAGTTTAAAATAGCTAGCTTCTAATGGTTTGAATGAACCGTTGGATGCTTACACGCAATCTAAAACAACCTGTGCTTAACATAATTTGTATATCAATGTAGAAAATGCATGTGTGACAGACCAGCACAACCTACAGTGTTTCTTTTCACGTGGCCTTCTTAAACCAAAAGCGACTTTTTTTCTTTTTTTTTTTTTTTTTTTTTTTTGTTTAAGGGGGGTGGGGGAGTGGTGGGTCACTCATTTTTGCAGAAAACGTCCCACTTGGTGCATGTTCCTTAGTATTTCTTAAGGCGAATGGCCTTTGTGGCCATGGGATGACAGGTACTCTGCTCTCATGTTTATCTAGCTGCGATAGGTCATTGCAGTATTGGAGGAGGCCACGAGTTTGCCAGTGTTTCGCTTCTGCCCATGAGTCTATACAGCTTAGTGCTGGGCTGCTTTTAAGTATTGGGGATCCGTGTTCAGAGCCATCCAAAATATTCCTGTCTAGTTCTAATTTGACTGTGACTGTGCATTGTCATCCGTACATATTGATATGAGAGATATTTAGAATTGCCTTGTGTACTATCTGGCATTTACTACATCTTTCCAGGTAAATCATCTTGCTGCCAGTCCAAATTATTGTACTTTGTCTGTTTATAACAACCTTTGGCGTAACAAACTATTGACTGTTCTTAGGCAGTGGGGATAAATATTTTTTTTTTCCATGACTTTTTGTGACTGACTTTGGCTGTAAAACTTTTTTGTTAAACAGCAAGAGGTTTTTTTGTTTTGTTTTGGGGTTTTTTTTTTGTTTGTTCTGAGATGTGTAATTCTTTTATGGAGTTTTTTTTATTTCATATTTTTTCTAACATTGCTTCATTAAACAATTAAATATTTAAAAATGTAATATTTGGACCAGATGTTGTGAATAATAGTAGATAAAGCTATTTTATTCTGTATTTTTAAAGCTGTTCAGTATAAATAAACGCGGGCATAGATGCAACCTGGCAGCGTGGTGTTACACTTCCTTTTAAACATCCCCTTTGAAGCAAAATTGACGGTTTGGGAATTCAGGTGATGTAAAGACCAAGCATCTCTTTGTAGCAAGTGCCACCCCCAGCCGTCTTCCTGACCCTTCCAGCTCTCAGCCCACAGCTCATACCATGAAGACGCGTTAAATTCCTTGATTTATTTGGAAGAGGCACTGCTTACGTTCCATACCTCATATTTGCTGTCTGTCCCTGCTTTCGGTTGAGGCACCTCCGAGATCTCCTCCCGAGGAGCTGCCAGCAGCAGTGTTGGGGACTTGTCCCCCCTCCGCACCCCGTGCCCCTCTCTTCTCACAGCTCCCAGCCTCTCGGGCAGCCAAGGAACAGCAAAACTCTCTGCAAAACCAATTTGCACGGTCAGCACTGATGTGTTTCTGAGCAATGTCCACGCAGCAAAACTTAAGTGACTAATTTCCTGATGAAAATGAAAAAAACTTTCACATTCTCATAGTACACTGAGCAGAGGCTTTGAGTTATTCTGTCCAGTAACGAATATGAGCAGCAAGAGTTACTAGCAGAGAAATAACCCTCTGGTTTAGGGTAAAGCCGTAGGATTGGGAATTTCTCTAGATTCTTGCCCTGCCTTTGGTAATCTGTAGCCAAAGTGAAGTCTCCTGGGCCCCTTGTCAGGGCTGCTGCGTGCCCGAAGCGATCCATGGGCACGGTGGATTTGGAGATGTCCTGTCCCTCCTCTTGGACAGCGTGTACAGCTAAACGAGCTGAGTATCAATCGCCTTGCCTCGTCACCAGCATTTAAAAAGAAAGAAGCTGACTAGCACCTTGCCTCATCCCCAACCATTTAATGAACTCATTTATTTTATCTGGAGCTGTAATATTAAATTCTTAATGTTAGCCTGGAGCACTAGTGATGCACGGTAGCTGCCTGCAATGAATTAGGACCTGGAAATGTCTGGCTGAGGATACACAGCACCCTTAGACATCTGTCAGCCTTCAAGGTAGCTACTCTTGATTTTAAGGGGAATTAAGACTCCCAAGTGCCTTTCTTAACTTAGGCATAGCCTACTGCGACTAGTCCAAAAATGGTGTACTTGGATGGGAGGAAAAATGGCAAAAAGCCACCTAAATTGGCAGTGAGAGAGGGTGAAAGTAGATCTGGTATCGAAGCCAGTGGAGCAGCTGTTTGACCAGAGCGAGGGATTTCTAATTGTTCCTGAGCTGGGCTGGGTTTGGGTCTGTGATGAAAACCACTCTGATCTTAATCCTGATTAAGCCTTTGTGCTTCTGGGTCAGAGCTCTGGAAATAATTGTGTTTTCTCCTTGTGTCTTGCCCAAATCGAAATTCGGCAACAGCCGCATCAACCCATTCTATCCCAGGCAGAATCTCAAAACCTGAGGATTTTTAGAACAACTGAAACATCCTCAAACAGGGACAGCGACCGTGTTTCAAAGAAACACGTTACTAGGTACGAGTCAAAGCCTTTTTAAGAGCCGCGTCTCTTCCCATCTGGTTCCTGGAGGCTGCGTAACGGCTAACAGATGCTCCTAAGCTAACGTGTATCCAAATGCGTAATATTGCTTGGTATTTACTACAATTAGCTTGGGGGTCTTCAAGTTGAAATAATGGGAAGCTGCCAGGGTGTGAATGAAGGGAGTTTGGATGCTTGCTCAGTCTTGGAGGAAATACTTGAATTTTGGAGAATTTTGGAGCTGGTGCCTTATGCTTGGGTCTGACTGAGGTACCTGAATTCCAGGCTCAGCTATGGGAGCGGAAACAGAAGAAAATCCATCAAAGCTGATGGTTTAGACGGCATCAGTCATGTTCCCTCTGTGGCATTTAGCACAGAAACGCTGATTTAACCTGCAAAGCAGGTGCCATAACATCCCTGTGTGGCTAAATGCAGGCTCTGACTTTGGAGCATCCTTTTCCTGGGACATTTTTGGCAGTGGGGAGATGCTCGGGCTCTGGCAGGCAGTTTTTTTGCTCTCCTTCCACGTGGGTTTCGTTCCTCTTGGGTTTGCGCTTACAGCCGCTGGGCAGGTAAGGAGGAGCTGGCAGCCTGTCCTGGCCTCGCAGGTTGCAGGGTCCTTATATGGCAGGAGTAGGTCAAATTCCTTTTATTTGATAAATAAATGTCTCCATCCAGGTTCGATCCTTCCCGATGCACTGCGTGTGCATTGAAGGCAATGAGCAGGATGTTGCAAAATCAGGATTTAACCCTAGTCCTGCAACCAAGTTCCTCCTTGTGCTCGCGCAGGTCCCTACAGCAAACCCCTCTATTTTATTTTATTCTTTTCCCCCCTTTTGTTCCGATGGCATCCAGCCCATGGCCTGCGGGATATGGTAGAAGCTTTCTCTCTCTTTGGGGCTAAATCCCTGGGGCTTGGGGCTGGGGTTTGCACAGCACGGGCAGTCGGGGCCGTCTCCGCTCCATTGTGCGGCGGCCGGGCTCTTCCCGTGACAAAGGGCCTCTCATCTCCGCCAGCCCTCGAAGATGCTGCTGGAATATAAATACTAACCCCCATCCCGGCTCGCTTTCGCCGAGTCAGTGTTTCCCCAAGCCAGATGGCTCCTCCTGAACTTCTCATATTTTACATAAAAATAAAAAAAAAAAAAAGGAACAAAAAAAAAGGGCCAATTACAATCTGTGGTTGTAAAGACTTGCTTGTTTTGCTAAACCAGCTGTTCAGATTATTTCTTTGTTTTTGGTTTGGGTTTGGGATTTTTTTTCCCTTCGTGTGGGCTGTTTCTAGGCAAATTCCTAAAAAAAAAAAAAAGCCGGGCAAAGCCACAAAGCACTGGGAAAGGTCAGGAGCAGACAAAGGCGGAGGGACGCGGCTGCATGCCACTGCTCTTCTGGAATACTTAATACCTCCACGCTCCCCCAAACTCTCCTGCAGCGGCGTGGGGTGGATGGGCAGGATGGGACCCGCAGCCCTGGAGCGGAGGCTGGAGGCTGAGCACTGTTTTGGAGGTAACCGTGACCCCAAACTGCAACATCTGCTTCCAGGCGGTTTGGGGGGGGTGTGTGTTATTTATTTATTTCCTCTTCAATCCTCTTCTTGGGGGCGGTTTTGGGTCCAGATGCGATACCACGGCTATGGTTGGGAACTGCTTGCTGCCGGCGCACGGACCCATTGCACCGTCCCGAAGGCAGAACGGTGACATGCGATGCCTGCATGGCTCTGGCACTGAATATCACAGGGTTTGGGGCATTTTAAGGTAGAAATAGCCACTTTACCCTGAGTGATGCAGCCTGCAAAGCTCCCTCTGGGAGTCCTACACGGAGCCGGAGCCGGAGCCGATCCTAAGAGCATTTCCAACCCGAGTGCGTGGGATGGGGCATCCTTTGGGATCCTGGTCCCGGGGTGCAACCTGGGTGCCAGAAACAGGGTGTCCTTTGGGAGCCCAGTCCCAGAGCCTGAACCAGGACTTTGAGATGGAGCATCCTTTGGGATCCCAGTCCCGGGGGGGGGGACACGCGCACAAACCGGGTGCCCGGGGAAGGGCGTCCTTTGGCATCCCCAGTCCTGGCGCCAAGGGCTGTCCCTTGGCATCCCGGTGCCGGGGTGATCCAGGGTGCCGGAGAGGGGTGTCCCCCAGGATCCCAACCCCGGTACCCCGGCGCGTAGCCTCAGCCACGCCCAAGCCACGCCCAGGCCGCGCCCACGCCACGCCCCACCGAGGGGCGGCCCTACGGGGGGCGCCGGCTGCGGCGCGGAGCGGCGCGGAGCGGGACCGGGTGAGTGCGGGCGGGACGGGCTGTCCCCATCCTCATCCCCATCCTCATCCTCAGCCGCATCCCGGTCTCCAGCCCCCTCCCCATCCATCCCCGGGCGCGGCGGGGGAGCAGCCTCGGGGCTGAACCGGAGCTACCCCGGAGCCCCGGCCGCAGCGAGCAGAGCTGGGGGGGGGGGAACCGGCCCCCACACCCCGGGGGTGACCCCTCCGCACCCAATGAGCATCCTTGGCATCACCCTCACTTTTGGGGCCGGCTGCTCTCGCGGGCCGGAGGGGACCTGTGAGCACCCACAGGTCACCAGCCCCGTCGTGACCCCTTCGCCGTGACCCCCATTGCACCCGGGGTGGAGACCCACCAGCTCCTTTCCCAGAGCCCCCAACCAGGCGTTGATGGCCACCAGCTCTGCTCGAGCGGGGGTCTGACCTGCTGAGCGTGGCCAACGGGTCCCCTCGCTTATCCCCAAGCGAGCCAGCACCTTGATGGCATCGCCCGCCGGTGGCTCTGCCATTGCTCACTGCTCCCCTCCTTTTCCCTTTGCAGGCCAGGGCTGAGGAATTGGGCTGGCGAACAATAGCGGCACTAGAAAACAATGGAGCTGCTGCACCTTCGCGCTTAGGGACGCCAGACGGACACTCGGAAGAAATCCCGGCTCCAAAATAGCGCCTGGGCCGGAGCCAGCGCTGCACCGGCTCGTGGGAGCCGTCCATCGAGCACCATCGGTCAAGTCAAGGATCTGCCAGGACGGGGTGAGGGCACTCAGTCGTATCCCACCGCTGAGCAAAACAGCTTTGAGAGGCTCCTGCTGCCTACGAGGGAGGAATTGTCGCCTCCAGATGATGCTTTGCTACTAATTGCATTGGGATCGATGCGCCGCTGGGCTGGTTAAAAGCCGCCCTGGGCTGCAGGGAAGTGGCAGGATTTGTACAGGAGGGAGCATCACGGCCTCCCCAGGGAGTGGGATATTCCCACAATCCCTCGCTCGGCCAGGGGGGAAGCCTCAGCTGCGCCCAAATTGTGTCTCCTGCCTGAGCGGGGATGACGCCGAAGCGGTGGCAGGGATGCTGCTGAAGCGTCTGCATGCTGTGGGAGGGGACCGAGAAAGCAAAAAAAAACCCTAAAAATGCTCCTTTCTTTGCACGAGCAGGGAAGACCATCCTTCTCTTGCTGAAAACATGACCTTTGGGGTTTTTCTCTGTTTTTTTCTATTTTTTTGTTGTTGTATTTGATCTGTGGATCTCCCCAGGAGCTCGGCAAAAGCGAGCACTCATCCCTGCTCTATGCGAGAGGCTGCGAGCGTGGCAAGGCTCCCTCTGCACCGCAGGGCAGATGGGCCCGTAGGCATGCAGGGAAGCGTCTTGAGAAGGTTTTTTTCTAAGGAAGGGAATAAGTCTGGGGTCCGTCAGGCCTGTAAGTGACTGCCGGAGCAGCCAACAGCTCGTGTTGGAAGGCAGAGAGGGCTGAAATCCTCCTGCCACGTGTGCAGGGGGAATTGATTTGATCTGATGTTTTTTTAAAAGCGCTTTGCAAGACAGCAGTGAAACCTCAGTCTGCGCCGGGTGTGAAGGAAATACATTGGCTCAGAGTAGGGAAACTGAGGCACAGGGGGTGCCGGGAAATGAAGACAGCACCGAGCTGCCAAGGTTGAGCAACCAACTGGGCAATTTGCATGTTGCCAGCCTTTTTGTTTTGGTGACTTCCAGCTGTTTGCTAAAGCTATGGCAGAAAATCAGGGTGGGGGGAGCTGGTCTCCGTTTGGGGATCTCTGGGTGGCCACCACTCCCTTCCACCCACAGCCTGGCACTCTCGAGATCCAAAAAAGGAAGAATTTGCCCCTTTTCTCACATGCTTAAAAGGGGATGTGATGACGGAGGCGAAGGTGGCAGCGCCGGGGCAGTAAACAGGAAACCGGGCTCCTCAGTGCAGGGGGATGAACCTGCCTTTCAGGGCTCGCCTTCCATCCCCAAATGAGTCTTTTTTTTCGGCTGGAGTTCGCCCCCCATGTTCCCTTTGAGGGAACTGGGCCCTTGGCTTCACCCCTTCGTATCGCCGCGATGCCACGGGGCGAATCTCCCTGCGATACCAAAGGCTGCATCCCGGTTTGCGCCGCTGGAGGATGGGGGGTGGTTCAGCTACGTTGGTATTTTGGGCAACTTTTTTTGCATGGGTCAAGCAGCTGTGTCGTTTCATCCTCCTGCTGCGCAGCAATGCCTTAACGGTGACTTCCCCAGAGCTTTTTCATCCGCTTTCAGGGGAGACCCACGAGTGAGATGCTTATTTCTACTGTTCCTGTATCTCACAGCTGGTAGCCCCCAAATTCAGGTCCCCACCGGGGCAGGTGCCATGCAGCAGCTGTGCTGACATTTATTCCAAAGCCACAAAGCTGGCTGGAAAATCCCCACCCAGTATCATTTTTGAGGGATAAATAAGATTATTATTTGGTTTATTCCCAGTGGGAGGATGGATAGATGCGGGAGAGGCGGCTGCCGGCCACAGGAGGAGGGTTGATGCCGGGCTTTGCCGGGATGCTCGCACGGCTCCTTGGCTCGTCAGGAAACCCGAAGCTTTGTCAGCTTTTCCGCCCCGACGTGCGATTTTTCAGTGACGGGTTTCTCTTCTGCTTTCTCCGGGCAGAGCTAGAGTCCCGGGGGCTGGGCTGGCTTCCTGCCCTTCCCCTGCCTGTTTCTGCCCGCTTAAACACCAGCGTTGTTTTTGAAACCTCTTCTGTGGTTTGAAGCACGACACAGAATGTTTTTGCTGTTGTATAGAAATTATTTGCTAGAATATGTCCCGATGTACGGGGTAAGAAGTGGGGATTGCTGCCATGCTGAAGTTTTAGGGGCAGGTCCTTCCTCCGACACAGGTTTTACCACATGTCCTTGGTTGAGTCATTTATCAGCCTGGATGTTGTTTGGGGTTTTTTTGGCAGGAAAATGGGTTTGTTTCCCAGGGGATTGGGAGGAAGCACATGGCGATGCAGGAGGTGGAAGAAAACAGGGGTTTGCAGATTAAATGCTCTTTTCTTGCCTTGCTTTCTCTTTCTGGACAAGGGAAGGGAGGGGAGAGACCCTGGAAAAATGAAAGCCCGTCTGTAGAAGGATTTGCACAAACACCTGAGGAAAAGTGTGACCTGAGAAGTCCTTTCTTGTCGCCTAAAACCACCCCGACATTGTGTTTCGAGGTCTGATTTCCAAAGTGCTCCAAGCCCACAAGCGACCCTGAGGACTTCACCCTAAATCTCACTTGAATTCTGCTTCATAGCATGCAAAAATCACGCTTATGCCCTAAGCTGGGGCCATTCCCAAGGTGGGATTTTTGGGGGAGTATCCAAGTGTTTGCATGAGAGCGATGGAAATGTTTTGGCACTGGAGGGAATGCACAAAAATTCAACCGGCATTGTTAAAAAAAAGATAAAGGAACCAGCCCAGCCTCTCTCGCTGCTTGCAAAAGTCAGCCCTTGTGCCCACTGCCTGGTTTCGGGACGGCACGGGGAAGCACCAAGCTGGATCCAGAACCCCCGTGCCCGGAGCTTTGTAACCAACCCCTAGCAAAATAAACGGAGAAAAGGAGCAAATCCTGTTTATAACCCTGCCACCTCCAGGTCTGCCATCTCTAGGGCGGTCCATGGATGCTTGAAATGCAAATGTTAGCGTAAGCGTATCTCTGCCGGTATTAAATTTTCAGTGAGTTTACAACACTTCTCCCCTTATCTGATTTCTCCTCCCTCCCCATTGGTTTTCCGGGAGGAGTCACTTCAAACTTTGCCTGCAGCTGCATCCACTGGAGCCTTTTCCCAAGATCTCTTCCAAATCCAAGCAAGTTTATTTTTTCCCCATTATGCAGGGGTGATTATCAGGGATGTGATAACAGGGCGGTTCACGCCGATGCTTTTCTCTCCTCCCTCTTTGCAATTCAGCTCTCATGAAAGAAGAGTGGGAGGATGGATTACGGCGGCTGCGAGTACCTGGTCCCCTGCGGAAAAGACAAATACATCTCCAAGTAAGATGCTTGGCAGGGCTGTAATGCAGAAATATGGTCGGTGCTGGTAGTTGGGGAGTTACTTGCAATATTCCTGGGGGTTTTTGCCATCGAGCTGGGAGGGAAGCGACCCTGGGTTTTAACTCAGATATGGTTGGATTTGGAAAGAAAAAGCCATTCTGGGGCAAGAAATGGCAATTTCCTTTAAAAAAAAAGGGGGATGTTGATGGGATTTTGAAATTTTTTTCTTAGGAGTGTGGCCAAATGCTCTATAAACTTTCATGAAATACAGGTTTTGCTGAAAAAGGTCCCTATCAGTGGTTGGTCTTTCATGCTTTGGTAAAGAAGTAAAATGATTCTTAAGATTCAAGGAAGATTTTGGAGGAGATAAAGCATATATGTGATATTTCCCTCCCCTTTTTCTCTCTCATAACCCCGAGTCCCCATGATTTGTGCTTCTTTATACTAGTCTGATGGTGCCGAGCATCCTTAAACTCCATCAGCCAGCCCAGCTGAATTAATGGCACCTTTATGAATTAATGCCAGAGGCATCGCTTCCCTGTGATTCATAGCTGTGCTCAGACAGCCTGTGTTGGTTTATTTTTATTATTTTTTTTTTATTTTTTTATCTTTTTTTTGCAACTGGGGCAGGGCTCAGACTTTTTATTTGAGCTCAAAGTCAGGGTCTGGAGTGATGAGCCGACTTGATAAACTCGCCTATGATAACTTGTGACTCCACCGTGACCCAAAGGCTTGGGCGCTCCGAAAATTTCCTTGTTTTTCAGCCTTGTGACCAACTCCACCAATGCCTGCTGGGTTTTCTTACATCTTTTTGCAAGGTTTATGGTGGGCATGGTTGCAGGGAGCTTGTCCCCCTGGTTGTGGTTGCTGATTGTCCCTGGTTGAACCTGCAGCAGATATCCTCAACAAGGGAGGTCTAGAGGCAGCAAAAGACCCAAATTTGCCCCAAATGAAGCTGGTTTGGGTCTGCCAGCAGTGTAGCAGGTTCATCACCCAGCCTGACCCTGGGAAGCAATTCCTGCTTTCTCCCAGATCCCCCAAATTTCCCCCTGGCCGGCTGAGGGGGTACCACGCCAGGTATGTCCTGCAATGTCCCCCCTCGCTCCTCTGCATCTCTGCTCTGCATCTTTCCCATTTTTTTCCAGAAATGAGCTGCTCTTACACTTGAAGACGTACAACATCTACTACGAAGGGCAAAATTTGCAGCTGCGGCACCGGGAGGTAAGAAACCCCCAGGGCAGGCACCCAACTTATCTCTGGCAGCAGAGAAAAAAACCAAGGAAATTGGGTTTGATTCAGACTTGGGAGGTCCAAACAAAACCCACCTCTTAGTATTATCCTGCAGTTTGTATTTCGGATATCGAGGTGCCCATCTCTCACGCAGGAGGAAGGCGAGCTCATCGTGGAGGGGCTGCTGAACATCTCCTGGGGCTTGCGGCGACCCATCCGCCTGCAGATGCAGGACGACAACCAGCGCATCCGTCCGCCACCCTCCTCCTCCTCCTGGCACTCTGGCTGCAACCTGGGAGCCCATGGGTGAGCGAAGGAACAAGAAGACACCCCACAAGTCCTGCGCCCCCCACCCCAGCTACGGTTTGCTGGGTTGCAACCCCAGCTCCCTTCTCTGGGTCCTTTTTTTTCCAACATGCAACACCCTGAGGAAGCCGAGTCTGAAATAAAGTAGCTTGGTTTTGCTTTGCAAAGGCCCCCCTTTTTTGCAAAGACCCCCCCTTTTGCAAAACTTGACCCCTTTTTGCAACCCCTTCCCCTTTTGCAAAGACCCCTTTTGCAACCCCCCCTTTTGTAAAACTGCCCCTCTTTTGCAGACCCCCCTTTTTTTTACAAAGACCCCCCCCTTTTGCAACCCCCTTTTTGCAAAACTCCCCGTTTTGCAAAGACACCCCCCCACCTTTTTCAAAGTCTCCCCCTTTTGCAAACAGCCCTTTGCCTGCAAGAAGTTCCTTCTAAAACAAGCCTGGGCTTTAACTTTAATCCAAGTTTAATGCTGGATGTTGCTCTGGGCTCAAGTAATTCCCCTGGGACAACCGGTTCCCAGCCCCCTGGATCCTCAAGTGCCCGGGAGTGGGTTATCCTGGCCGTGGGGGGGTCTGCCTGGTTTTGCATGGGTTTTTTAGCTGTCTGCAAAGGGGGGGAAAAAAGGGGGCAGGTTCAGCTTTGCTTGTGCGTTGGTGTGCTGGAGCTTGCAAAAAGGCGGTTGCAGGCTTCAGCATCCCTTCCTGGGAAGAGGGCAGCTGGGATAAGACCCTTCAAAGGGGTTTTTTGGGAGTGGGACAAGATGGGATTCAAGATTTATATTGCAACTAGCCTGTGCTGTGACCCTGCAGGGCTGGTTATCTGCCAAATCCGCAGGGAGAATGGGCTGCATCCCATCCTGGAAATAGCAGCATGGGGTCTCAGAGGGGAAATTATCCTGGTGCTTGTTCCCTCTGCAGCTGCTGGCTAACAGGGCACCCATCTTTTTTTTTTTTATTTTATTTTATTTTATTTTATTTTATTTTATTTTATTTTATTTTATTTTATTTTATTTTTTTATTGCCAGGTCCGTGCTGAAGCCCAGCACCTTGCCGGACATCCAGGTTACGGATGCGGAGGCCATGCCAAACGCAGAGGCTCCTGGGAGCTGCGCAGGTGAGCCAGGCTTGGATCTGGTTGGATTTGGCTGGGCGGTTGGGAGCAGCTGCCTTATGCTCCAGTTTGCTTTGAGAAAAATATAAACCAGGCATCATTTTTTTCTCTAGAAGTTGGTGTCTCCATCTTGCTCCAGGTTCCTTTAAGCCATTTCCAAAGCGCCTCTAGTTAATTTATTTAATTGCAGCATGAAAATCTTAGCCCAGACGGCCCAAAACCCTTCCTAAAAGGTTTTTGCTTGGGAAAAGGGCCACACTGGGATGTGGTAAGAGGAACTTGGAAAGAAATACGGGGGATGGAGCAAAGAGCCTCGTGGGATCACAGGGAAAAGGATGTCGGTGCTTCCCTTTCCCGGCAGCTCTGCTTTTAGGGAAGAAGAATAGGCACCGTTGGGAAGTGCCGTTACCATGGGGAAGTCAACATTTGTGCAAAGTTTTTTTTTTCCGCCTCCCTGGTTTTTCTTCTGTATAGAGGGGGAAGAGCTTGTCTGCCCTGTGCTTCGTTAACCCCTTGTTTTGAGCATGAGGCAGCAATGAATGGGACACAAACTGTCCCACCAGGAATTCCCACTGGAAAAACCTGCTTTAAGTGGTTTTCTCATTTGATTGGGGCATTTTTCAGATATTCCTGGCTTGCTTTTTTTTTTTTTTTTTTTTGTTGTTGGGAGTATTTTTATGGAAACACAACCCAAAGGCAGAGAAGAACCAGCTAATCCTTTTGGCTTTGGGGTGCTCATCCATTTCCCAGCTCAGGGAAGAGCTCAGCACTTGTAAAGCTCATTGATCCATGAAACCCTTTGCCCCATCCTTGATCCTTCAGCTTTTCCCGTTTTGCTTTTTGATCTCCCTGCGCATGATGCTTTATTCCCCCGCTTGCCCGGGCGATATCCACAACGCATTGCACCGTAGGAAAAAACCCAGCAGCGATTTCAGCCAGCCATATGACATTAATCCTCTGCCAGCACATAAGAAAGAGTCTTTTATTATATTTTTCTCCAAAAGCCTATAAAAATCAGTCCATAACATGCGTGCACGGCTCCTCGTGAGTGCTTAGTCACTGCGGCCCGTGGCATGCATCTGGAACGGCGCGCACCAGAGATTTTTCTTGCTGCAGACATGCTTTGAATTAAAACATCCAAGCTCAAGCCCGAGAGGTTCATTAAAAATGGATGAAGAGCTAGTTTATAATAATCTGGACCCAGGCCAGTTTTCACGCAGAGATCTGAAGCGCTGGCCTCGTTTGCCTGTTCTCATTAAAGGAAAGGAGGACAAAAAAAAAAAAAAAAAAGTTAAATTATAAAAAAGCGAGTAAAGATGCTCGAGTCCCCGGGAGAAGAGGCTTTATCAAGGTAGCAGCCTGGATTTATGCAGTTAATTCTGAATTAATAGCCTCCTTCAGGAGCTGGGAGAGAATAAACCAGTAGCTGCCGTGGTTTAAAATGGTGGGTTAAATCTGTCCTGGGAAGTTTGTAGAGCTGTATTTCTGGGATGGGGACTTCTGCACCTGGGGGGGAGGATGACTCCCAGCAGCCAATTTGCAGCAAGGAGATGCTGGGGTAGGACCCGGGGGGATTCTCGCTTGCCCTCGGTCCTCAGCCCTGTCCTCCCACTGTTTGGGTTTTTTATTTCCAGCCACCAAATCGCAGCCGGAGGAGACACCGCAGCTGATGCGGACACGGAGCGACGTGGGCGTGCGACGCCGGGGCAGCGCCCGCACCCCCAGCGAGCAGCGGCGCATCCGCCGTCACCGCTTCTCCATCAACGGGCACTTCTACAACCACAAGGTGAGCCCTGAACCTCGCCGGCTCCCCAGAACCTCTCCCGACAGATCGGTGGGGAAATCCAGGCCGGGGGGAGGTTTAAATGGACTTTGCGCCCCGTAGACGTCCGTGTTCACGCCGGCGTACGGCTCCGTCACCAACGTCCGGATAAACAGCACGATGACGACCCCCCAGGTCCTCAAACTGCTGCTCAATAAATTCAAGGTATGTTAGATATCCCCCCCCCACAAGCTCCTGGGTTGCTCTGCACGAGGAATTTATATCCCGTGGATACAAAATGGAACGGTGGAGCGAAATAATGGGATTTTTTTTTTTTTTTTTTAATTGCTGGGAAAGCCAAGGGTAGAAACGTGGACCTTTAATAGTGATTTGTGTCTCCGTTCAGATTGAAAACTCGGCGGAGGAGTTTGCGCTGTACATCGTCCACACCAGCGGAGGTGAGTCTGCAAAAAAAACCAAACCCTCCCTGGCACAGCCGGCGGGTCGGCCGCGGCAAAGCCCCGTTATCTGCCGGGCCCAACGCCGGTGCTTTTGGCGTTGCAGAGAAGCAGAAGCTGCGAGCCAGCGATTACCCCCTGATCGCCCGCATCCTGCAAGGCCCCTGCGAGCAGGTCTCCAAGGTCTTCCTCATGGAGAAGGACCAGGTGGAAGAAGTCACCTATGACGTGAGTTTGCCGGCACGGGATGTTCGTCGCTTTTGGATGGGCTCAGGGTGCAGCCGGGGGCGGAAAACCTGGCGGGGGATGTCTTCATGCTGGGGATGCAGGAATTGCTTTGCTTTTCTCCCCGTGAAAACTCCCCGTTTCATGGGAAAAACCTTGTTCTGTGTTTAAAGAGCAGCTTCAAACTGCAAGTGAGAGCAAAAGGCCCCAGCCCTATTTTGCCATCCCAAATCTGATCGCAGAAGAGCAATTGCTGCGCAGCTGTTGGTGGAATTGGTATTTTTTTCCCAGCCGGAGAAAGGGCTGCGGGGAGAAATGGCTCGTTTATGCCATCTGCAGGTTCCCTCCCGCCCCAGCACTGCTTTGCTCTTAGAGCACAAATGAGGTGCTTTTGGGGTACGGTTGGGCTTAAACAGCACTCAGTGATACGTTGGAGATGCACAGGTTTCTCCATATGAAGGAGCCAAGTCTTGCAGCCAGTGGGTAAAATAAAATAAACCTTAGGTGGATTTTTTTTTTTTTCCAATAATTAGCACAAGCTGAAGTTCCTGGCGTGCAGAGGAAACGTGTTTTCTTTTAGGGTTTGTTGCAAAAATTGGGGGGAGGTGGAGCGGTCCTTGATTTCCCTGGTTAAATCTGGGGAGAGGATGCTGAGAGGTCACCTTCAGCCTCGTGGGGTCGGTGCATCACCTTCTTCATCACCCGGCTTGGCATTTCTTTCCCACCCAGGTTGCTCAGTACATCAAATTCGAGATGCCCGTCCTCAGGAGCTTCATCCAGAAGCTGGAGGAAGAGGAGGATCGCGAAGTGAAGAAGCTAATGCGCAAGTACGCCAGGCTCGGTGGCATCGAGGGGAGATGCTGAGAGTTAAGGACATTGTCAGGGGGTTATTTTGGTGCCAAAAAAATTCATTTGCACAGCCTTGCATCCCTAAAGTATGCATAAGCCATTGGGTTTTCCATTATTCCAGGGTTTTTGCGGTAATTTGGGTTAAAAGCCCAGCTCGATGCTGCAAAAATCCTCTTTTCCTTGTCCTCCACCTCTCCAGATACTCCATCCTCCGGCTGATGATTGAGCAAAGGCTGGAGGAGATTTCTGAAGGTCCGACGGCGATGTGAAACGCTTTGCCAGCGCCCGGGCTCCGAGTTGCATCACACGAAGAGCCTTTTGCCCACAGGACGTACTGTACCAAATTCCAAACCTCCGTCTTTCCCGGAGCACTCCCGGTATCCACCCGGATCGCTGCGGCTCTGAGCCAACCCATACTCCCGCACCTTCATCTGCGCAGCATCCTCGGGGGATTCCTCTTTGGCAAATGGGGTTTTTCCCAGCAAGGCTCTGGCCAGTGGCAGCTTCAGCCAAAACCTCAAACCCCTGGAAATAACAGGTTAAAAAAAAAAAAAAGGAAATCTGTGAGCAGGGTGAGGGCTGCAAGCGTTGGAGAGGAAGAATTTTGGGCTCAGTTTGAAGATGCTCACTTCAGCAGTGCCCGCTCGTGGCTCCCGGCGGAGGACCCGCTGCTTGGTGGCAAGAGAGCACAAATAATTCCTCTTTTTAAAAAAAACAACAAAAAAGCACATTTCTATTGCAATAATTCACAGGTGACTGGAACCTTTTGTAAATCGGAAGGGTCGGCTGAGAATTGGGGTTTTTTTAACACTTTTGCTGCCAAAAGCAAGCCTGGGGACTGATGGTTGGATTTACAGCAAAAGAGTAAATCGCATTTTTCCGGCGTGTTCCCTTAACCTGCATTTGGTCTCATAACTCCCTCCTTACCCCATTTCTAATTTGCACTAATTTTAGGGATTTTTAAAACAAAAAAACAAACCACGATGTCAAACCTCTCTGGTAGCTGTAACATGCCAAATAGTGCTCACAGGAATAGTTGACGGTGCTGAGCATCTCTCAAGGGATGCTGTACGGAAAGGAGTGGGGCAGGGGGGCAAGAGGAGGGGGAGGCAGAAATAAAGAGGGTTTTATTTTGCATATTGGTTTTGCAGCGGTGCTGGCACATCATCCCGGTGAAACCGGGACCTGGACTGGCTCCGTTACCATCATCACACGTGGAAAAACCTCTTTCCTCCCAGGCTAAACCAGCAATATCAATTTTATACCTCGACATGAACTAAAACTCTGACTTTCTCCCTCCCTTGCGTTTTTGCAATATGTCTTTGTAATTTTTTTTAATTTTAATGGTACCTTTTCCACCTTTAACATGTGTTAGGGAAAGTATTGTACAGCGAGAAAAGCTTTTTATGTATTTGAAGGATGACTGTCGCATTGCTTTGTTGATTAACAAGAAAACAAAATATGTAGCAACTTAATACAGAATGAAAACCCCCGAGTTAGAGCCTGGTTTGTTCAAAATAAAGCACTTTGCAGATAGAAATGCTACGGAAGTGGGCTCCACGTAGGCTGGGAGTGACGAGAGAGAAGAGAAAAACCTGCCTGAATCCTGGCAGAGAAGTTTCCCGAGGAGAAATGCTCCTGCCCTGCAGTTTTGGAGACTCACAACTAAATTTCTGGAGGATTTTGGGGGGCTGTTTTAGGGTTTATCCAGCCCTTAGAGACTATTTATCCCCATGCGCCATGCTTGGTGGGCTCCATCCTCTGGATATTTCCCTTCCAGAAGGTAAAACTCACCTCTAGAAGAAAACCTCTGCATTGCTTAGCCTTGTTTTAAACCCATCGCATTTTTAAACCTGATATATTCAGGTTTTGTCACCTCCTCGAGACCGAGCTCTCTGCATCCCCAAGGTTATCCCCAGCCACGCTTTGCTTTCTCCCCGAAGCCACCAACGCTGCATTATCCGGCCCATTGAAGCCCATTTATCCCTCCCCGCGCAGGAGGGGGATACGAGTGACGTTGGCTCCGCTTATCGAAGCTTTATCCGCCGGGAAAAGTCCGATGTGAGTCCAGCCCGGCGGGCACAGACGGGAAGAGCCATCGCCGGCGCGGCACCGGGTGCACGGGTAAGGGCGGCATCCTCGGCACGGCGTCGAGGGATAAAAAGAGAAGGAATTGGGGAGAGAGCAAGGTGGAAAGTGTAGGGTTTTGGCACACACCTGAGCTGGAGGTTGGGCTGGGGAGAGCAGCCCGGGGAGGCACCGCAACCTGAACGGCCGCTTTGGCACCGGGCTTTTCCCCGGATTGTGATCCAAAAGCCTGGATACTGTAGGGGAAATCAAGAGGGGAAAAAATAGGGAGGAGGGGAAAAAAATCCACGTCTTTACTTTTTGTGGGGTTTGCTGCCCGGGTTTGTGGAGTTTCCAGTGGTGGCGATGCAGCTGCAAACAGCTGGAAGGGGGACACGCGCTTCTCTGGGCTTTTCTTCAAATAAACCATGTTAGTTGGAGGAGCAGGGTAGCGAAATGAGGCAAATTAAATTAATCAAGCCCTTTTTTTTTTCTTTTCTTTTCTTTTTTTTTTTTCCAAAACACTGGGTTTCGAAGCGGGGGGCGGGTCAGGCCTGGCACTTTCTAGCGGGGGCCGCGGGAGGGAAACGCTGACGCAGGGATGCTGCGGCCGGGGCGGCCAGCCAGGGGGGCTCTGCTTTTTCAAAAGGCTTTTGTCAACACGGCTCCTGCTATTTTTGGGACGATTTTGGGGCTGCGATGGCTCAGCAGCTTCGGTACAATGAGGCTGTTTGCTCAGCCGCCGGCCAGAGGGGTTGCAGGGTGGGGGACGGGGAGGGGGGGAATCACATAGTGATGCTCCGGTGCTCTGCAGCGGGGTGGAAAAGTGAAGGTGCAATCCCAACAGCACATCAAACGCATTCAGTTATTAACTATATTCAACGCAGGTTGGACCGAGCCTAAGGCAAACCACGTGGAGCCGGCGTCCCCGCGCTCACCGTCCCTCCTTGTGCCCCTTTCGCAGGTCGGGCAGGATGAGGCCCCGCGACGCCTGGTGCTGGGTGGCGATGCTGCTGCTCGCCCTCTTCAGCGATTTCGCCGGCAGCCGCCGCCGGGGCGGCGGGGGGAACCCT
>NW_010972598.1:15068235-15125427 GCF_000737465.1 Haliaeetus leucocephalus | reverse complement strand
GGCGGCGGCGGCGGGGGGCTGCGCGGGGGCTTTCGGGCCGTCTCCCGCGGCGGTGGCACCCCCGGCCGTGGCTCGAAGGTGGCAGGGGCCATCGCGGCCGGCGCCGCTGCGGGGTACGGCATGGGGCTTTTGGGGCGCCCACGGCCATCCCGCCTGGGTCACGGTGTCCCGGCGGCCCGGCAGCCCCCGCCGGCGGGCGGTTTTCACGCCCCGAGTTGGCCGGACATGGGTGCCAAGCGGGGACCCCCAAGCCGAGCCTCCGGGGACCGGCGTGGTGGCATCGGTCCCGCTCTGCTGCTGGCACCCGTCGTCTGCTTCGTCAGCCACGGGCTGCAGCGCTGAGCACGAGGCGGGGACCCCGGGTGACCCCCCGGCCGGCCGAGCCCGCCGGGATTTCTTAGCGAATGACTTTCCTGGGAGATTAGACGTGGCTTGGGGAGGTGGAAGAGATGCTCCGCCGCTGCCTTGGTTTCCTGCCCCCCCGCCAGCGCGATGGGACCCTGGGCCGGCAGCTGGAGCTGGGCAGCCGTCCCCGCGCTCGCGGGGCCACCCGGGAGCCGGCCGGATCCTGCAACCCCCCAGCTGCAAGAGCGCGTACGTGAGCAAATCCAGCCCTGCAAGGACGTGTGGATATTTGCACCCGGAGAGATGCTGGATCAGCCCTGCCAGAGCTTGGTTCTAGTTTCCCGTTGCACAGCTTTACCAAAAAAACGCTCCTTTCCCCCCAAAAGAGCGCTGGGACTCGGGGAGGGGGGATGCGGGGCTTGAAAACGGACCCCCTTCTGCCTTGCAATAAAGTTTGGCCTTGAGACATCCTCTCCTTTTTTTAACCAAATCCACCGTGTTTAGCACTGCTCGCAACCCCAGGAAGAGCCACATCTTCGAGGGATGCTGCGATGGGGGGTGAGCGTGATGCTCGGGGACAAACCCCCCCCGCCCCGTCCCATCTCTCTGGCTTTGATATGATCAAACACGTCCCGGTCTTTAGCATCCCCATCCCAAAATGCACCCAGCTGTGGGCCTGACCCTCCCTCAGGTGCTTCGTGTTTGGCAGAGAGGATCCAAATCCTCCCTGGGAATAGAGGGAGAGCTTCGGTGAGGGATGCTTTCCCCTCCAGCATCTGCATTTTTCTTCTCTAGTCCCTGTCTTCGGTGGTTAAACCTCCCCTAAAACCTGGTTTAGCTGCAGCAGCAAAACCATTGCTGCAAGCAAAGAACATAAAGAGGCACCAAGTGAAATATTGGGGATCCCCCAAAAAGCCTGTGGGCAGCTGCAGTCACCATCCTCCAGCAGGTAAGTCCTTCGCTGAAGTATTTTTGAGCCTGGATGTCTGTGAGCGGGTCGTGTCCCCCTGGAATTAGTGGGTTTTGGTGGTATGAATATCCTTATCATCTCCCCAGGAGAGCTGTTGAGTCGGGTCTCGCCTCTATTGAGGGGTGGAAGGAGCCCTGGCCGATGTACATTGATTTTCTGGCCTCTTTTACAATAATGACTTAAATTTTACAGAAGTCATTTGACTCCTGAGGGATTTAATAGCCTTTCGGAGCAGGTGAGCAGGGGATGCCCCCAAAGCCGATGCTCTTAACGGCTGTCCAAATCACCGTGATCTCTCCCCTGGCTTAAGGACAGCTTTCAGGTTGAACAAATCCAACTGTTCCTATAATGCACACAGGGGTTATTTTTTTAATGTGCTTGTTTCAAATAAACAATAAACCCAGCAAAAACTCTAGCCATAGCTCAAATTTACATTCTTCCAACATATATTTTGCATCCAGACCTGCTCTGACATCCGGACCCCGTCACGAGCATCCTTCGCTCACAGCCCTAACTTGCAGCCAGAGCTCAGAAACACCGCAGGGATGATCCCGCGCTTCCGACATCGCATTCCCAAATTTTTTTTGCTTTTTCCCTCCCGCCAGCGTGCAATACATGGGGACACGCTCTGATCCCCCTCCCTTCCCAGTTTAATTTTCAGCCCTTGCAAAGGGCTGTGCTGCAGGAAAAGGCCTTAAAAGCAATTAATGTCCTCGTTAATCACCTTGTGCTGGGGAGTTTTGGGGTTGCGTGTTCGTACAGGGGAGCGGGGCTGCTCGTGAGCAACCCCAGATGCCGAGATGTGTTTTTCTGGGCGAGTGGTTGCAGGCAAAGTCAAGGCATTTTCGTGCATTTTTGTTCTGAAACAGCAACTGAGCCAGCACCGGCTTCCAGCGCAGCTGGCTGCAAAGCTCAGCCTAATTTTGGAGGTTTTTTTGGGGAGACCCAGTCTTGCAAAACCATCCCCAGGGCTGATCCTTGGAGCCGGGGCTGGGCTCAGACGGGAGATGGTGCTGTTCGCTCAGCAACGCATCGCCTCTGATCTCCAACACCGGCTCAGATGCAGGGATAAAATCACCCCCCACCATGAGGTTTGGGCAGTTGCTTTGCATGTGATGCCTCTAAATAAGACTGTTTTTCTTCCAGCTCCCTGCAAACAGTCCAGCGCTGCACCAAAAATCCTCTTTTTGCCGTTTTTTTCAGGCAAGAAAAATATATTCGCTTGCTCTGCCAGCACGGGGGATGCTTATTTGTGGAGATGAGGGATGCAAAGCACTGGGGGGGGGGCAGGCAATTTGGAGAAGAGTATAAAAAAAAATACAATCCCCAAAATGTTATTGCCTTTGTACTTTGAGGTGTATTTATTATCAGCCTGGTAAAGCAGAAACGCTTCCCGTCCTCGCTTGGCAGCAAGGCTCCTGCCCACGCTGCAGGATTTGGAGTATTTAGCTAATTAATACAGAGCAATTAATTTATCTGGTTCAACAGAGCACTCGTAGGGGCCAAGAGGGGTCCAGGGTTATTGGATCCAAGTGTCCCCATGTCCTGTTCGAGTGCTGCCAGAGCCAGGAAAGCTCCGCTGTTCCCCACCGACCCCATAGCAGCGAGCGAACGGCTCCAATAATCACCACAAAACCCAATTACTTGCGCAGGACCCCACACCGGTTAAAAAAAAGAAATGGGGTGCTGTGCACACAGAGCAGGGGGGGAACGGGGTTGGGTTTTTTTGAGCTCGTCTGAGCATTGCTGACGGCAGTGTTTCCCCCTGGAGCAGCTTCCCCGTGTTGGGGTGAAGTACAGGGAAGATGGGGGGTTTTGGGGCTAAAAATGAGCATTTTGTATTGCTGCCTGCTGACGTCAGACCCTCCCCAGGGGAGTTTGCTGTGCAGGTGCTGCCAGCACTTGTTCTGAGAAATCATGGGGCTTTCCTTCTTTGGGGTTTTTTGTTTTTGTTTTTTTTTTCCTTCTTTTGGTTTTTTTTGAGGGGAGTTGTGTGGGGGGGGTTTCCTTCTTTTTTTTTTCCCCACTTCTTTGTGGGTTTTTTTTCCTCCTTTGGGGTTGGGTTTTTTTTCCTTCCGTGGGTTTGGGGTTTTTTTTCCATTTGGGGGGAGTCCTTCTTTGTTGGGCTTTTTTTTTTTTTTCCTTCTTTGTGTCTGTGTGTGGTTCCTTCTTTGGCAGGGGACGTTGTCCTTTGTGTGTGTGGGGGTCTTTCTTTTGGGTTTTTTTTTCCTCCTACCACTGGGCTCCAGCTTACCAGTGCAAGGTCTATCAGGGGATGGGTCCTCCAAGCCCATCACGGAAGGACCATATCTTCATTGCTACCTCTTTTGCTTTTATTTTAAGTTTGAAATAGCTCTTGTTTTAGCTTGAAAAAAATCTTAATTAATAGGAAAGGTTGTATAAAGCTCCCCATGGCCCTGACCAGTGGAGTCCCCATTGTAGCTTGGGGACAGGTAGAGCAGTTTTCCTTGCAGGGCAGCAGAGCTGGGGGCTTTGGGGGTCTTGCATTTACTTGTCCCCCCCTTTAAATGAAAAGTCTGAGATATTTGGTCATGAGTATTTAGGGGAAAATAACATCCTAAAGAAAATGTCCCAGTAAAGTTTGGAGCTGGAGAGCTTTTGGGATGCAGTTGGATGCTGAGCTGGCCTAGGATGAGCAGTGGCCATAGGGATGCTTAGGACAGACCCAATAACCTTACGGGGGCTTTTTATTCCCCAAATCCTCCTTTCCATCACAATTTTTTAAATTGCTTTTGCGCAGGGAAGATGTGAAGTGTGGGATCCTTACGTTTTATATTTATTTTCCTCATTTTGGAAACTAGCTCCCAATACTAAACCCTGCCTGCTATCTGTATTTTTGTCCCACTCCCCACTTGCTGCTCCTCTTACCAATATTCAGGACTAATGTGGTGATGCCCAGTAGACAACTGCAAGCAAAAAAAAAAAAAAGCTTTTATTTTGCTCTTTCCAAGCACCTACAGGAGCTCTGGATCCCTGTTACGGACCTCTTAGGGTTTCCTCTTTGCAAGCAAGATGTTTGTATGCGGGCATAGTCATCTATTTTGTGCTGAAGAGTTTTTTCCTTTATTTTTCTGCCAAAAGTATGCAAACGAGTCACATTTGGGATTTACCTGGAGCACCGCTTAAAGAGCAAGTTCTTTAGCATCCTTGTGGGCAAGGGGGTTTGCAGCGCAATAAATCGCATCCAACGTAGGCTCAAACCAAACAGGTCCAAGGTTTGGTCTTGAGCTTAAAATTAAAGCATTGGCTGGGTGAAGGGTCCAACTCTTCCATCTTTTTAATTGTAATTTTTAACCTTTGCTATAGTCTGAGTCATCTAACAGTGGTGCTGGTTTAGGTACCGGGGAGATCTGGAATTCTGGCAACATTAAGTAGGGCTTCACGTGAAGTTCGTCAGGCTTAATGCCACTGAAACAGCAAATGTAAAAACTCTTTTATTAGAAAGAAAATAGATGGAGTAAATACAAGGGTGTTGACTTTCTATGGGGAAAGACTTTCTATGGCCCCAACCAGCTCATTGACTTTATTAGACAGTACTTGTTGGATGGTAGCAATACCATTAGTGGGAGCAGGGGAGGAGAAAAGGTTAACTGAAATTGTGGGTTTTAGGCCAAATTTAGTGCTGAAAGGGAACAAAGGCACCCACAGGCTGGGGAGGCAGGGAGAGACAAGGCAAAAAATGCCACTTCTGTCTGCAGCGCTGCGGGGATGGGCGAGAGCTGTTTGCACGAAGAAGGCTGATGTGCATCTTGGCTTTATCTGTTTTAATTTGTACCAGACGTCGAACACTTAGAAAAGTAACGGAACGGCAAATTTTGTGCATGCACCGTTACAGTTTTACAAAACATTCGTGTATCACAAAGTACGAGTTACCGCAAAGCCCTGCTTTTCCGGTGAATATCCTGAAAGATTTCTTTTCTCGATATTTTTTATACATATATATATATATATATCTTCATTTAGCTTACACCAATGCGAAAAATCATTTAGGACGGTGTCATTCAGTGCCTTGCAATAAAAATACACAAGAGATATTAAATATAACTCGGGGCAACTGGTTCAGCAAGCGCAACTTTACAGATGCTACAAGTTACACACAACCCAGCATCGACCCAAACACGAGGAGCAAGAGTTTCACCCACCGCTTCCACAAATTACTTGCAAAAGATGTTGTTTTAAGCTCCTCCCATCCCTCAGGCTTGGTTTTCCTGACGCTGTTTGCCGTAACCATCTGATTTAGCTGATTTAAGTCTCTTGCTACGTGTTTGACACTGCCCCCCCCCCCCCCCCCCGCCCCGAGCATCCTTTTTGCTGTATTTTAACATCCTCTAAATCATGGTGCTGAAGTGTGACCGTGACTTGTCATCTACAGCGCATCCAAAATAGCTTTTTCTCTGGCTGTAACACACCAAGCGTAACCACTTTGGGGTTTTGGGGGGCATTCAGCAGCACTCTTTGCCTTTAGATAGGCTAAGAAAGAGTGAGGCTCAACCAAAAGCAAAGCAGCACGGGGGGTCAACAAAAACCCGGCCGGGGCTTCAGTCTCGCTGCAGGGAAAAAAAAAAATCACTTTATTTTTGTGGATTGCTGCAGGAGGTATTTGCAGCATGCAAGGTACAGAGCGGGCAGGTCTGTATGTACAGGAGGCAGGGAGGGTTTTAGGATTAAAGGGTTAAATTCGCAACCTGTCAGCTTGTTGCTTGAAAAACCCATATCTGACCTTCCTAAAACCCCTGTGGGGTATATAGGTGCTCGGGTGCAACGCTGCGGTGTGCCCCGGGGAAAGAGTTTTTGGTGGCAGCGGGACTAAGGGGATTAGGTAAAACCCTGCTTGTTAGCAAAGAGGATTTTCGGAAACGCTCTTGCAGGGATGCCAAGGACTGGCCGAGTTCCTCTCTGCCTCGTCCCTCTCGGGGTGGCCCCGAGGAGGAGGAAGTGGCGAAGGCTATTTTTTTGGGCAACTAGCTCCATCCACTGTCCTGTCATGCCGGGGACGTGTTTGGGGCAGAGAGTGAAATTTTCATCCGTTCGCCTAAACCGGAGCCTCCGGGGAGGTGATGGGGAGCGTCTGTGCCCATGCGCCCCAAGGGCTCTTCACCAAAGATGACCGCAAGCAAGAACATGGGGGGTTCATGGGTGTCCCCATGGGGACACGGGTGACATTTCGAAGCCGTGGGATTCGGGGCACGTCAGTGCATGGCGAAGAGGGTGAGGAGGAGGAGGGCGGCGAGGGAGGCATCGGCGAGATGCAGCCGTATGCCGGAGGCCAGGCGGTACTCGCGGTACTGCTGGATGCACATCTCCCGGATCACCTTCGTCACCACCTTGGTCTCCAGCTCTGTCTCCGTTTGGTTCACCGCCGAGCCAGCCTCCGAGGCGTTCTTCTTGGCGGCGGGTCCGATGTTGTATTCGGTCACCGTGATGTTAAAGCAGTCGGCGACGAAGACGTCCTGCGAGACGGGGCTGCTGTAATCCCGGTAGTAAACCTGGTTGGGGTAACGCGCCGAGTTTTCGTTCCACCATCGGTACTCATCGGGGCTGTCGAAGCGATAGTGCATCCCCGACATGACGCGTCCCATGGCGTAGCCCCCCAAACCTCCCACCACGGCGCCCGCCGCTGCTGCCCCGGCCACGTGCTTGAAGTTGGTCTTGGATTTGGGGGGTTTCCATGGCTTTTGGTTGTGGTAGGTTCCTCCGCTGGATGGGTTGTAACCCTGTCCCCAGCCTGGGTTGTGGGGGTACCCGGGGTTGTGGGGGTACCCTGGGTTGTGGGGGTACCCTGGGTTGTGGGGATAGCCAGGATTTTGGGGGTAGCCGGGTTGGCGGGGGTAGCTGGGCTGGCGGTGGCTCCCCGTTCCCCAGCCTCCTCCACTGGGTTTGCCTTTGCTCTTCTTTGAGAAGGCGACGTCGGTGAAGGCGCCGAGGAACAGGGCCACCAGGCAGCAGGTGACGAGGAGCCTGGCCATGGCTGCGGGACACAAGGACAGGGAGTGTTACGGGCAGAAGGCAGAGACCCCACAGCCCCTGCATCCGTGCTGCCGCGAGCATCACAGGCTTTAGACTCCCTTACTTATGCATCGTATAAAACACATATCCTTTAATCCAGCTGCAGAACAAACAGCTTTGGACTTAAATGCATATTTATCCTTCCCAATCCCCCTTATTTTTATATATATATTTTAAAATATTTTATATATGTATTTTTTTTTAATACACACACACACACACGCATATATATATGTATGTATGTATGTATCCCCCACCTCCCCAACAGGTCTTCTGCTAGTAATGGCAATTTTAAGTAGTGGAAGAAAAGCTTTTGGGAAAAATGCTTCACTTGGTTGGGAGGTAAAAATCCACTTACCAAACCTGCTCTATCCAATCAGATTATATAAATGAGATTTCTGCTATGCAAGAATTGATGGCTATGAACAGATTCAGCCCAGACTCAAAGCTTTTGGTTACCCAGGGCTGCAAGGAGGGCAGTGCCTCGCCTTGCCCCGGAGGTTGTTTTTTTCCCAGAGAATAAAATTCAGCATGTTTTGCCCAAGTCCCTGTTGATGTGCAACAGGCCTTAACTGAAGAACAGCATTTTTCTAGTTTAATGTGTTTGCAAATAACTGCTTGCTCAGTGTTTTGCTGCTGGCATCCCAGGGGCATGCCAGGCGTCTCCTACATTAGCTGGTGGGCTGGCAAGCATGCAATCCCATTTTAATGAGCCATTTCTCACCCTGTGTATAATCCAGCATTTGTAATACACATCAGGTCTGCAAATGCTTTGGAAAACATCTCGCAAGCTGCAAAATCCCTTCAGATTCCTCCCCGCAACGCCGAGGAGCATTGCATTACTGTGACCCTCGTGTTTAATATGTGAGCCCAGCAATAGCAAAGGTTTTTTCTATCCTGCCCGTGGCTGAGCAATCCCTAAAATTCCCCTGTGCATGCCAGGATGCTGGGGGGGAGGGAGGGCGAAGCATTCCCAGCAAAGCGTGGGTAGGCATTTCGCAGCATCCTTGGATGCTTTGGATGTTCTTTCTGGCTCACATTACAGCAAGAAACAATTAAGGTATGGGTCTGGAGTGGAGTTTTTTGCAGCAACTAATGGACCAGCTTCCTTAAGAGTCGGCACTCAGCCCAGAGATTAAGTTCAATGCAGAAAAGAGATGATGGTCTCCCATGAGGTACCGCCCTTAACAGCACAAACAGGCAGAACAAACCCCTGTTTAAGCCAGAAATTCTTCTGTTGCACATTAGCTGTAGTTTTATGGTCCATAAAAAGCAAATTAATCTCTCCTTGGGTTCAGACACTGATGCTCTTTCTTTCCTCCACCTCCCCCCAAAATCTGGTCTTATATCAGGAAATGTTTGAGTGAAGGTCCTTTAATGTCAGCGTTTTGGCTGGGATGGTTAGCAAGGGGCTTAATTAAAAGAGCAGGGAAGATACAAGAGGCTGTCCTTTGTGATGGGGAGGAAAGCCAGGCTCAGGTTGGCTGCTTGGCGCCGTCTTGTAAAAAAATTGGGTGCAAGACGCCTGCTTTCGAGCAGGTTTGCTGCCTCCCTCGCCCTGCAGCCCCCACCCGCTGGGAGTGAGCAGGGATGAGATCGGGGGGGTTAAAAATAGCTGAAAGACACGGCAAAAACTCAGATGGGCGAACGCTCTTTGGGCACTCAAAAAAAAATAGGGAATAGGGGAAAAAAGCAGCAAATTGGCAAGTATTATTTTTTTTAAGATGTGTGACTCCCCACAGTGAGTTGCAAGGGGGGAAAAAATCAGCCCCTGGATGAAACCAGGTTATGGCAAGGTCCCGGAGGATATTCTGGCCTGGCAGCACCAACCTGTTCCTCTAATTGCCTTCGCAGAGTTGAGCTCTGATAAACAGGGCAAAGGCTTATTTGTGTTTGTGCTACTAATTACCCAGGTCCTCAGGCAGCTGAGATTCACCCTGAATAAATGCGGTCGCTGGCCCAAACCCCCTGCGTGCAATGGGGACCAGGGAGCCGCTTCCTCTGGTTTGGAGCTGCATTTCCTCTGCTTGGAAATAATATTTACGGTGTGATGTAATATTATTATTAAATTATACTATCGAATGGCCTCACAGGTATTTTTTCCTGACTCTTTTTAACTTTCCTCCCCAATTTTCCCTCTCTGCAGGTGAACATAGGCAATGAGAAATTAATTCAGGTGATTTATATCGGAGCAATTTATATCTGCCCTTGTGTTGGAGAACCAGAGGAAACCCGGTGCTCCTTCAGGGCAGAGGGGGAAGTGGAAAATGGAGGATGTGAGGAGCAATCGCAAGCAGCAATTATGTGCGCAGGGCTGGTAAGAAGGCGGCTTCGGTTTGGAGAGGAAAACCAACACCCTGGTGCCAAAATAACTGCAGAAATAACCTTGTTAAGGTGCCTGAGGGCAGAGAAGAAATGAAGGGAGGTGGGGAAGGGGAAGGAGCAATGTGGTGAGGAGGGTGGGAAGATGCTCTGGAATGGGGGTGTCCGGACCCTCCAGGCAATGCTGGGAAAGTCCTGACTCATGGGGGGTGAAAAATCAGGGCTGGGGCTATGGGGAAGGGGGGATGCAGCTGGCAGTTTGCTTTCTCAAAATGCCACCCCTAGTTTTTAGAACCCCCCCCCCCCCCCATTTTTTTTAACTCCCCAAATAATGGGGGAGCACAGTCCTGTGCAGCTGGGAGATTTTTGTGGGAAAGAACAAAACCCTCCAGGTAGCTCCTTGGGGTGGGCAGTGGGGGGAAGAAATTTCCCCACCAGCAATAGCTTTGAATCAGCCCTGAGTAAACAAGCGCTGGGCGAGAAGCAGAGCTCTGTCTTTTAAGGAGGACGCTCGCCTTCGGAGCTGGAAATGTGTATTTTTAGGTGGCGATGGTGGGGAGAGGAGGCAGCCCCCTCATCCCCTGTGATGCTGCTCGGTGTTAAAAGCCCCCTCGCCTCTGGCTTTATCCCACCCGAAGCCCCCACGTCCCATTTCCCCGACACTCACCAGCTGGGAGCCCGTTGCTTGCTTGGTTCGGGGTGATTCAGCCTCGGCCGCAGAGCTACGGGGAGGAATAAATAGCGAGAGGGAGGAGCTGGCTTCTGCGCAGCCCAACCCTGCACAGCCTGGCCAGCATGCATCTTCTTTGCCTCGGGAATACTGCAGCCGGCACCCCGCAAAATTTGGGTTGACTCCCCCATCGTCCCTCCCAGCAGATACCGGTGTGGAAGGCAATGCCGGTGACCAAATGGGTGGCTGGAAGATTGCAGCGTTTGGATGGTTTATTCAAGAAATACCGATGGGATCGGCAGGGTTTGGGGCTTGTCTGGAAATCTCGGGGTCGGGGCTCTAGGAGAGGAAAAGATGCTTTTAGCACTTGCCAGCTGCAGCTCCAAATCCATTATCCTGTGAAATAGGTGCTCTGCACACTGATGGGCAGAAAAATAAAATAGACTCAGACCTACAGGGAAAAGGATGAATCTGTTCCGAGTTTGTCTCGCTCCAAAGGAGTAAAACGCACTCCTGCACAGACCGGTCATGCTTTATGTTGAGGTATTCCGATATTTAATGGGAGGAAATGCCACAGAAGGCAATTAAAAATTATATGGGATGCTAATGGCAAGCTGGGGGTTTTACAGCAGTGTTTTCTGGAGGGCAAGGGTATGTGTGGCTGTAGAGACCTAAAGACCGGGATGGGGAGTTATTCCCATCCTTTAGGGTTAGGATGGGCTATAATAAATGGGTTGAGGCCAGAGCAACCCAGGATGCTTGCATGGTGGTTGGGAGACGCAAATGAAGCTTGAAACTAATTGTATTGAGACCAATTTTGCACAAGCACGCAATATAGCCAAAACCCTCCTGAGGTTTTGCTGCCCGAAATAGCCAGCCCAGGTACAGCCATCCCAGTGATGCTCCCGCCCCTGGACCATAGAGCACATCTGGCCATAAAGAGGATTTTCACCCCGATGCTCCATACGCTTGTTTATCCATCTGCTTGGATTATGTTAAAAAAAAATAATTTTTGTCTGGTAGGGAAATGGGTTGTGCTGGGCGCTTTGGCTGCACTGGGGAGACATGCATATTAATTTCTGGAGGAGAAAATTAAATAACGGGGGCAGGATTAAGGTCAGTGAGCCTGTTGAAGCTCTCTCCTGCAATACACAGGCATATTTATTCCTCCTGTGAAAGCACAGATGGCTCCTGATTCCCTTGCTTTGGTTCAAATACTCTTCAGTGGGCTAGCTGAACAAAGCCAGGAAAAGAAAGAAATACAGACCGGGAATGGGATGGTTGTGGTGAATTCATCCATGGCTTCTAAAAATCAGGATTTTTCCATAATAATATATTTCAGAGGAAGTTCTGGCCTTGTTTGGGGAAATATAGAAACTCTGTCAGATCCCAGCTGCAAATCGAGCAGGAGCAGCCTATTGGCTATTAATTAATTTTTCATTTATTGTGGAAGTTAGCAGTGCTAAAACCACCCAAACCAGTATATCCACAGCATCTATTTAACAGAGCCATGTGCCACATGGTTTCTTTAGCATCTCAGAGAAAAATTTCTCCCGGCAGCAAACCAAGAGCTGCATTGATCTCCGCTGGAGGTTTGGCCCCTCTTCAGCCGCAGCTCAGGCAATGACAGGGGACGGGGAAATAATGGGAGTTAAGTGTGATGGAGGTTCATGCCAGGTTAGAAAGCATTAATGGGATGGGTTTTTCTTGTAACAAATGGAAAACGCTGACTTTGGTTTAATGATGAGCTGGCAAAGGACCCAAGTTCATCTGACCCTGCTTCATTGTTTCTCATTGATTTTTTTTTTTTTTTCTTTAATTCATGCAAAACACTTTTATTCACATAAGTCTGGACTGCTTGGAGAATTAGCCACAGCTTGCAAAGGCAGGGTAAGGCATTAAAATAGTTTGTGGGAGACTTACTGGCGTTTGGGGGTAATTTGGTTGGGTTTGGAGGTAGGGATGAAGTCCCACAGCCTGTCCCCATCCCGATGTCACACCCTGGAGCAGGCAAAAATTCTGGGCTCAAGCTCACCCCATCTAAAATCATGCTTAGCTCATCAGGAAACCACTTTAAAGGCTCCAAAGGCAAAAATAAGTGAAAATAAGTGCTGCATTCGGAAGGCTCATGAAATGCATTTTGCAGAACTTGGTTTGTTTTCTGGTCTCACCACAGAATAGTCTCTTTTAAGTAGAACTCCTCTACCTTGGATTTTTCTTGGGAATCAGATGCCTCGGTAATATTTGGTTCCTACCTGGATGAGAACAGAGAAAATGCAATTTGGGGTATAAAGGGGGTGACGGCAGCGCAGGGAAGGAAAGCGCTGGGGTGCTTGCTTCCCAGCCAAAAGGAAAGATGCTGCTCAGTCAGGTTGTTATTTTCCCATGCCAGTGTGTAATTAAAAAATTGAAGCCTTATTAGGGTATTTTGCATTTTCTTTGGTGGCGAGGGCTTCATTGCACGCATGGGGTAAAGCTATGCCAGGGCTTGCAGCCCTGCAGACCCCAGGAAGGGCAGCTCCCTTCTGAGAGGAAAAGACTGTATAAATTTTTAGCCTTTTGCCATGGACAGAAATGGGCCAGGAGGCAAAACTGGCAGGAGCAGGACATTAAATACACACACTTTCAGAGTATCATCAGTTACGCAACCCATGATGGTGGGGAGGGGAAATCCCAGCAGGTTCCTAATCCCGGAGGCACGTAAGGGCACGAGCAACGTGCCAGGAGAGGAACAATTGAGGGGGGAAAAGCAAGCAACCCAAACTTTCCATGCCGCATCTCATGGTGCTTCCAGGAGGGGTTTTCTTTTTGGCCAGATGCAGCTCTGTTGCAAAGCCAAGGAGCGCAAAGCTGGCATGGAAAAAATAGGTCAGTTTATGATTGCTTTAGTAAATGAGACTCATTGCAGCCGTGATGCTGGGGAGGAGTTTGTCCCCACCGCGCTGACCAGCTTTCCTCGCCAGTGATGTCTTTTTGCAACGCGATCTATGGGCAGATGCGACTCACAGGCAACAGGATCCTGCCGGCACCTGCCTGCTGGTGGGAGGCTCCAGTGAGAGACTATTGAAAGGTGGTTTTGGGGGGGGGGGAAGCAGCAAATAAGGCAAGTTTTTTTCTTGCTGTGTTTCAAAGACAAAGCTAGATCCTTGAGGAAGCAGATTAGCCAAAGTAATTTAATATGTATTTCTCTTCTGCACGAAGCAGCAACTGAAATATAAAATATCAGAGGTGGTACACACCCTCCTTCTCTTTACTCTTAGACAACTGTCTTAAAAAAGGCTGTAAATGTTCATCCAGCTGATACAATCTGATTAGGAGTGTAATAACCTTTGCTCATGTGCTACCTGCTATTCCAGGCAGGGACACACGTAAGCTTCTTACGGATGGGAGAGACCCGGACCCTCCCTGGCCGCAGGCTGATGCCTTCCCAATGAGGCACTGCTTCTTTAGAAGATAACCTGCATGGGACACAGCTCCCAAAAATGTGCCTTCGACCCCTCCCATGGTTGGTGGCATCACCCAGGTGTGCTAGAAGGTAAAATAATAACCTTTATTAAAAATAAAACCAAATGCCTTTTTTGGACATACTTTTTTTATCCTGGAATAAGCACTGATAGAAGTGCTTTGAAGGGGAGAAAAAAAATAAATCAAGTTTGGGTATATGAGCCTCCCTGCTGCCAGCTGGATTAATTTATGGGAAATGGGAGAAGTAAGTCACTCTTGTTCAAGGAAGATATTTGATGTCCAATTTGGTTTCAGCCCAGCATTTGGTTTAAAAATAACTTGCCCCTGTGCCTTGGGAGCAGCCGCTGTGGGACATGAGGGTTTGTGCCTCTGGGCTGAACAATTCCCTGCTGTGTCCAAGAGAATGAGCAAGGGGAAGAGCTGTAACCCTTTGCAGAAAGGGCTCGTTATGTCCTTTGATATCAATAAATCTCTTGTTTTTCAGACAGACGAGGACAGCCTGGCATTTGTGCTCTTTTAAAACACGATGCCCCTCCGTAAAGCTGCAGGAACAAATACCTTCCCAGCAATACGCTAATCCAGCTTCCTGTAAACTTCCCCAAGCGGTGCAGTACCCACCAGCTGGCTCCTTCACAGGAAAAGCTGAATATCTGTATTTTTTTTTCCTCGCAGCAGGGCTCGTAATATATGACTCACCGGGAGGCTTTCCTTTGCCTCTCTCTCATTTATTTTTAACTTGCAATCCCCTCAGAAGACTTTCCGAGATCAGAGTACCGGCGTAAGCACGTTGCATGACATAACGTGGCTGTGCTGAGGTCACCTTCTTAAAAATAAACCAGGGCACACCCGGGATGGGCAAAGGTGCTCCCATTTTCATCGTTTTTACATCAATCATCCATGCCAGCCTCGGATCCCACTTTGGAGAATTGCTCCTACGTCAGAATGCGTCAGCTGCGTGCCGAGAGCTTGTAGGACCGTGCCAAAATCCTGGCTGATGTATTTAAATGTTGTATTCCCCAAGTGGATCTGCGGGCAGGAGCTGCTGCTTTTGGAGATGTGATGGGTGGAGGGGTAACACTGCAGGCCTTGGGGCTCCCTGAGGACTCCTGGCTGGGTAGTGTTGGGAAAGGGGCAGAAGAAATCAGTTTTCCCAGTGGGAAAAGGGGCTGCGGGGTGAGATGGGGAAAGCTGAACCCCAGGAAGTACAGCCAATTATTTGGTTTTTAATTAAAATAAAAGTCAAGCAATAGACTGAAATAAGGACCAGGTTGGAGATGGAGAAATATTCTTTTTTTCACCCAGGTATATATTTTTCTTATATATATGTAATTTTGGTCCAGGTCTTCACCTTGTTTATTCACGTAAGAATGAATCGAGCTTTTGCACCCCATGACCTGGTTTCTAACTCACATGCTCCACAAGGATGAGATGATTAAACCCAACTCATCACAAAATGGTCATGCAAATCCTCTTAGCTGAGCCGGTGAGTATGTTTCCATCCCGATTTTATCCCTCTCCCTCCACATAAAGGGTTCCCAGGGCCGGGGCTGGCTTTATGTGGTTTCATCCCCTTTTTCTCTGGGCGTAAATGAGAATAAGCAAAGATGAAATGGGCTTGGGAAATGTGTGCCCATAGGGGAAATCAGGTCGGATTTTTAGCCATTAGGGTTTTTAATCTATTGAAACAGTTTCCCACGTGATGTGCACCCTACCATCCATTTTGGAGCATCTTCCAGCTGGGATGTCAACCCAAGACCACGTGTGGCTTAGTCCAGAGCTTTTCTTTCCCCTAAACCAACAAATTAAAGGCTCTTTATGAAGTTTGTGCTGAGGATCAGGCTGACGTTGTATACAAAAGAGACATTATAGACCAAATATTTAGGCATTATATGCCAAATCTGCTCCATACGTTTCATTCTCTGCCCTTTTATCTTGGAAGGGGAGCTGTTGATGGGAGAAAGCTTTACCATTGCCTGCATGGGAGCAAGAACGAGCCAATAATCACTGTCTGGTGTGAGGAGAAGCCCTGGGAGAGACAAGGCTGCTCTGAAGATGCTCAAGGTGCTCGTGCAGAGTTGTCATGGGCACGATGCTCTCCGTAGTCATCTCCATGGCTACCTCGGCACTGAGCAGAGGGGATGCAAGCGGTGTAAGGAATGGTGTTGTTAGCTTAAATGCTGCACGCTCTCTCTCAGCTGGTGTAAATAAGTAATGCTTGGGATCATCCAAGAGGTTTATCTTCAGGGATGATGGCTGGTTTTTAGCCGGAGCTTGAAGGCAGCTGAGACTGCAAATGTGTTTATTTATGAAAAACAGATTTGTAGCATCTCCCCTAAGGTATTTCTACAGTGGATGCACTGGAGTACAAGTGCATGATGTACTCAGATGAGGCTCAGGTTTTTTTACTTGCCCTTAGCCAATGAGATTGAAAAACCCAGATAATATTCCTGCTTCTGACCCAAGATTATGCTATCGGAATGGCTACCTTAAGAAAAGAAGGCTGTGTATAAATAAGGAAGTTGATTTTTCAGTGGGGTGTGGAGAAGGAAGCATTTTGAAATAAGGTTTTTTTCCCCTCAGCTAGCAATTTTTTTGTAAACAACAGCAAAGATTATGCACAATAGGACCATCTGGACCTGAGGTGTGCTAGCTTTAGGGACTGAGCAGAGATGCCAGAGCCGACAACTCCCCTAAAGGATTTCTCCTTAATTTTATCTCCTTAACTTTTCCAAAACAACTCCCAATGCAGTGCAAACACTGTGGCTTGCAGCCTGCATAGAGAAAGCTGGGACAATAAAAGTAATGGTAAATCTGTGCAGAGGGCTTGAATTACAAGGGAAGAAGCCCACAGGCTTTTCAGGGTTCGGGGGTGCTGCAATCTCTGTGGTACCAAGAGCAAAAAAACCAGAGGTGTCAAGTACAGGCTGCAAAGCATTTTATCTATCAATGCTTCGAGGGGATGGAGGTTAATAATTCATAAGACGATGAACATAAAACCTTGCTATGAGCCCACGTGCGGGACCAGCACCAGACGACAAACCCCAGCTTGGGCAATGGCGTTTTGCTCCAGTGACAGGCAAAGAGATTTTTTTTTTTTGTCTCTACAATTATCCCTAAAGCTGCGGCTCATTAAACTATACAACCCTAACGTGCCCTTTGCCCAGACGCTCCAGTGACCTTGGCCCCGGGCTTGTTTTTCAGTGCATTTCTCAGCAAGTCCAGCAAGGCTCTAGGGACGGAATAATGATCAAAATACAGAAACCAGAGGAAATCAGTTTTGCATTTGCAGCGGCACATCAGGACACGCTGTTTATCCTGAGCCAGAGTGGACCAGGCAAATCTTTCACACTGGGCTCAGTGCAAGGAGGCTTCCTGCAAGCAAAGCCCCATCCACAGCCATTAAATAGCAAATAATAATGAGCACTAATAATACAACGCATTTTATTTTTCCCAGGGTGTTTTATTGTCCATATTCTGGCCTGAAACATCTGTCCCGTCCAAAATATTTTTGTGGTATCAATAATCCAAGGAGCTTGTCATGTTAAAAATAAAGGAAGCTGGAGCAAAGCCTCTGGGACTTGATTTCTCACAAAGTGTAGCCTGTTTGGGAGCTTGGGTTATTCTGCTAAGGATTCATTAGGTAATCTGTTGCTCAAAAAAAAAGGAAAGTTTGACAAAATTACATCGACTCCTTGGCTGAGATGAAATGAAATAAAGCTGAGAACTGGTGTCTTACTGCTCCCTCACTAATCATTGGAGCTCTCCTGCACAAATAGCTTTAAAATGAACGTTTTGGGGACTGGGATGGGAATGAAGTTTTGAACTGCTCTTCACAGCAGCTGTTTTGTATTTAAGCTTTCTGAGTTGTTTTCAGAGAATGATGAGAAAAGCAGATGGAGGAGATTGCAGATCCTTTTTCTGGAGAAAAAAGGGGGTTGGCATCCCTTGAAAAATGGGGAGAGAAAAAAAGAAAGGAAATGAAATAACAATAGTAAACCTGGATACTATTTTAATTCCAGAAACAGGCTGATTCTGGCAGAATTGGCTGCTAATACTTTTCCTGCATTTCTCCTTAGTTCTGCTAATAGAGAAGAACAACTTATGTCTTGAAATAGGTATTGGTGGGGAACTGCACCTGGGCTCAGCAGAGCTCCTGGCTCTCCACCACAGACCCAACCCAGCAAGGGAGAGCTGACAATTCCACTGCCCTCCAGCCCTTTGAATTATTGATCTTGTATGTATTAATTATAGACACTTCTCGAGGTCAGTAGGTAGAGCATGAGGAAGGTGTGCCGGGTCAGGTGTCACAGGAGTTGAATTTCAAGAGAGGAGGATTTAAGAAGGGAAGTGGTTTAATCAACACCAGTTTAGGTAAGTCCTTATAAGCGCACAGAACACGGATCCCAGACAAACTGATACACCCACTTCTTGTAAAAAAAACCAAAACCACATCCAGGAGCTGGAAATGAGCTAATTTCAGTCTTTAATTTACCAATACAAGTAATCAAGCAGAGGGAAGGTGTGTCAGCCTATGAGAGGGGGTCCCTTTGGGGAGGGATTGGAGATAATCATAAACCATGACCTTGCTTTGGGTGAGGAATCATTATCCAGCTTGTCCTCATTTTTGGTTTGGTTTTTTTTTTTCCTAAAAACTAAAGTGCCCTTCAATTGGTTTAGGACAATTTTCAGGATTATTTGTTGGTGGTTTATTACTAACTCAGAGATGCAACTGCTCACATTTTTAATCCATCTACCTCCCAGGCAGGGAACAGAGATATTGCAGTGGTGACCATGTACGTGTATAAAACACGTCTATTTGGGGGTGAATTCCTCTGTTATTCATTACTTACCTCTGTGCTTAGCTGCTATTTATTGTGACCCAGCTACAAGAAATAACTTTAGGAAGAAGAGCCAGCTGAATCCAGCTTGTTTGTTTGCAAACCTGTATAATTTTTCAATCAATGGATCAGCTAAACAAATATTACTGCATTTATATCACTTACTGTTTAAGTAGATAATCCCTTTGCTCTTCTGCACTACATAGCGGGTATTATTTCATTTAAAATGTAGTACTACTGTTGAGAGTGTGCTATAAAAATGAGGCAGACCTTTCCCTTGTAATTATCTCAGAATTTCATGACTATAAGCCTTCAAAATATACCCAGCTGGGAGCAGAAGAGTCATGGATGTATTTTCTGATTGACTCCCAGGTACCAACCTCGCTTCTGCACACCCCTGTCTTTCCCCACCACCAACCTTTCTCTGACCACAAACCACTCCATTTTAAAGCTGATTTTTGCAGATGACACCACTGGAGCGTTTCCAGATGGGCTGAGGATAACCCTGGGCATGGGGGTTCCTGCAGAAATCCTCCTTTGGGCTTCAGCTCCCCAAATCTCTTTTGCAAAAAGCCTTTGCAATGCTGACCTCTGCAGGCAAAGACTGCATAAAACCAGCTGTCTCTAGGCAGCAATAACTTAAATAATGCATTAAGCAGGTGTCTTACACATTATTGCTGGCTGTGGGTAGCAATAGCCTTTTAATAATGCATAAAAATGAGGCATTTCTCTGTCGGTTAGCAAACAGAGAGTATTTCAGTGAGGGAAATACTGGGAAATCCTCATTCGCTTGGAAAGGGCTGATCTGCTAACTCCTATAGAGATTTTATAAATGATTTGCTGGTTGGACAAAGCGCTTTGAAATCAGGGAATGAAGGATATGAATGAAAAGCAAGCATTTCACACCGTAAAGCCATCGATGCTATAAACTGGGAGCCAAGGGTCCTGAGTGGGCTTCCTTGGGGGGGAGCCAGAAACTACCTGCAGCTTTGCCCCCAAGATACCCACCCCCTCTAATTAAGCTCTAATTAGCAGCACCCTGAGGGCCAGGGGGGGATGTCCCCAGGCCCTGCGGTGGGAGCGGGGTTATGTGTGCTGGGTCTCGGGGGGGGCTGGAAATGGGTGTCCTGTGGCCCTGGACCCCCGTAGCCAGACCCAGGCCCAGCCGCCTCCTCGGGGCCTGGCCTCAGAGCTCCCCCAGGCCCTGGGGCTCCCCCCGCCATGGCTTCCCCTCAGCCCCAGCAGCCATGGAGCCCTCCCAGCCCCGGCGAAGCCCCTCAGCCATCACCCCGGGGTCTTCCCCTCTGCCTCCTCAGCCACCCCCCCCACCCGAGACCCCTCGGCCAGTGACCTTGTCCCCGGCCTGGTCTGGCCATGAGGATGGGTCGGGCCAGGTCTGCTCCCCCCCAGCCCAGGGTCTGAACGGGTTCCCTGTGGAAAAATGGGGGAGATGGTGGGCGTGAAACAAAGCAGGCGACGGTGGGTTCGGCTGGGAAGGACTTTAATGTGCCCGCTGCCCGGAGGTCCCAGGTGTGGGGAAGCATCATGGGGCAGCAGGCGGGCGTTCTTCCCTGCGGGGGGGGGGGGTCTGCGAGGGGTATGCCGGCGGTTAGCGAGAGCTGCATGGAGCCTTCTCCCGTGCCCTGGGTCAGCCGGGCTGTGGGAGCGTCCCTGACGGGTGCTCAGACCCCGAAGATGGCTGAGGAAGAGACGCCGGAGGGACCCAGAGCCGCACAGAGCGCGTAGACGAGCGCCCTGCACCTGGGAAGGAAGCTCAGACCCTGAAGGACACCGAGGAAGAGACATCGGAGGGACCCGGAGCCCTGTCGGACGTCGGAGGGACCCGGAGCTCTGCAGCGCTTGGGCATGAGTTTGATGGGAGCTCCTGGGGCGTGGGGTACGCCACTGCACCCGGCAGACCCCTGTCCTAGAGCTTGAGTGCCGTGACACGGGGGATGTGGAAGGGACAGGTCTCCTCTGAACCTGTAGAGCTGCAGGAGGAGAAGGAGACAATATCAGGAGGTCAAGGAGCAGCCCACATCTCCGCTCCCCGAGTCCTCCCGCCCCAGGCAGCCCGCTGGCCCGTGCCATGCCTGCCACTTACATGAGCCGGTTGCGGATGGGGCGAAAGTGTTTGGTGAGCCTGACGGCGAAGATGATGTTGGGGATGAGGAAGAAGGTGCAGCATCCCAGGCTGAACCAGAAAGCGTTCTGCAAGGAGAGAGCACGGGGGTCCCTACTGAGCTGCATGAGGCAGCCCCCAGGCTCTAGAAGGGTTTGGGGAGCCTTGCGGTGGCTGGTTCTGGTGGTGGTGGGGTGTTAGGGCTGCTGTCGGCCCCGGCTGCCCCAAACTCGTGCTCATTAGCACCATGCAGGTCCCCACCAGACCTCTGTGGAGGGACGGGGATGGGATCCTTACCCAGGGGTCAGCAATGCGGTCACACAGGATCACCCGCCCGTTGTCCAGGGCCGTGGCAAGTGGCTGGCATGAAGCCACATCCTCCCTCAGCTGGAACAAGAAGCGGAGACAGGGTGTAAATCCGCTCCTGGCTCAGGGGGATGCATTTTGCTACCTCCTGCCTTGGCTCGGCGAGGGGCTTGCATGCAGCATCTGTTGGGGCTCCTGGCCCCAAAGAACCCCCTGCAGCAAAGGCGAGCACCTACCGTCTGCCCGACCCAGTTCAGGTACTGTGCGAAGTACCGCAGCTCCTTTCTCGTGAAGCAGCCAATCTCCTGGGCAGAGAAAGGTAGCATGTAGGGCAGGCGCCGTGCTTCCCAGCCCAGCTCCAGCCCCACTCCAACCAGCTCTGGGCTAATGTCAGGCTTGAAAATGAGGGCTGGAGGCTTCAGGTGCCCTTTCCGCTCTGCAGCACCCCATTCGCACTCTTTCTTTCTGGCTGTGGGGAATTTTGTACCCCCCAAGGGCTAATCCAGTCCCAGTTTACCTGCCGGAGGATCTGCTGGGCTTGCACAGGCAGCCGGGCTTCCACTGAGGCTATGGTGGCCAGTGTCGTCTTCACCCGCTCCTGGGGAACCACGGGAAGGGCAGAGCATCCTTAGAGCACCAAGCAGCAGGACAGGTGCCCTAAGGACATTGGGAGCAGGGCGTGCAGTGGCACGCACATGCCGAGCTTCTAATTGGGTCTGATTGCTGGAGAGCAGGGAAAAGGGCACCAGCCCTGAGCAGAGAAACCTCCTTGTAGGGAGCAGGTGAGATTAAACAACATGGGACAGGTCTGCCGGGGATGCTGAAATGCTGTGAGCGCTGCAGGGAGATTTCTGATTTGCAGCAGCAAATCTAAAGGAGACCAATCCTCCCTGAGTGGCATTTTTCCTGGCTCTCCCATCACCCTGTAAATGGCTTTTTGGGGCACTGACAGGCAGGACCCATAGGGCACCACATATTTTTCGGAGCTGGAAGAAACCACGCAATTACCTGGAGGTGTGGTGCCAAGCGGGAGAGGAAGTGGACGCTTTCCCCCAGCTTTGCCTGCAGGACAGGGAGGTGAGAAGGGTGCAAAAGGCCCATCACCCCTTTTACGGGGACATCACCGGGAAAACGCCGGCAGCACCGCGAGCCACCAGCCCGGCATGGACTCACCACCAAAGCCTCCTGCGATTGTACTGTGGAGTTTTGCATCTGCCACAGGGCCCGGGCCTCGGTGGCCAGCCGCCCCGCCACCGTGCCATTCCTCTGCAGGGGGACAGCAGGGTGAGGATGTCCCCATGGGCACGCAGGCAGCCCCTACCGCCCGCCCCTGCTGCTCACCTGCATTTTCTGCAGCCCCTCGAGGCTCCTTGCCAAGCCAGGGAGGCTGGTCTGCACCACGGGGTTTTTCATCTGGGGGAAGGTGGAGTTGGCAGCTGCCCAAAATCCAACCCTGGAAGCCAGTTCTGGAGTGGCTGGGCCACATCCTGCCTGCTGCAGCAGGTCCAGCTCCCCGTGAGCATTCCCTCACCTCCTCTTGGAAGCGCCCATAGTCCACTTCATCCATGCCGCTGCGGGCAAAGGTCTCCAGGTCCTGCCTGCCCTCGCTGCGGAGGAGCCGCACATCGCCCAAGCGTGCCGTGAAGTCGCCCAGGCGTTTTTGGAAATCGGCTGTGTACTGCAGGGGCGAGACGTGGGGGATGCTGCAGGGTTGGGCCAGGCACCTCCATCCCAGTAACCCCACTAAAGCTTGTGCATCCCCATGCTGTTACCAGAAGCTCTGGCTGGAGCCAGCCCTCACCTTGGGGGTTTTTAGATGCTCATCCAGGTCGTAGGACCTGTCGAGCTGCAGCACCTCCCACAGCCCCGCGCCGCTCTTGCACTCCCTGCAAGGTAAAGGGACGTTGGCAGCGTGACCCCAAATTAGCCCTCTGATGTACAGGGGCAGAGGTGGGCTCCTGCAGCACCCACCGGTACGTGGCGCTGAGGTTGGAGTCCCTCCTGAGGTTGAGTTGACGGGTGAGGTTCATGGATGGAGGCAGGTTCCCGGGGGTGTCGATGAACTGGGCCAAATGGGAGGAAAAAGAGGGTCGGTGTCAGGCGCGGGCATTCCCAGCAATGATTTTGGGGGTCCTCTGCCCTCGCAGGTGTGTCCTGGGGTACCCTATACCAGCCAGAGTTAATCTTGCCTTTATTTGTACAATCCCCATTGCAGAGCCTCGCCAGGCGGCGTTCGGAGGGAAAGCGGTGGACAGCCCTGTGCAGAGACCAGCCTGTGTGTGCACAGCCATGGGACGAACCCTGATCCCAATCCCGATCCCTCTTTCAGCCCCATTGCAGCATGCACCCCAAGGATCCCCAAACGACCAGAGGACGGGGGTCGCATCGTCACCTCGCAACTTAACAGCACAAGGGCAATTCCCTGCTGCTGATGCAAATCCAAGGACCTAATCCTAAACTTAATCTTCTGGTTTAGGATGGGGCTTTTCTGGATGGGTTTAGGGGGAGGACACAGAGGGTTTGGAGGCATTTTGGTGCACGCAAGGAGAGATTTACGGGGCAATGGGTGGATGCGTGGCCGCCCACCTTATAAATCTCCTGGTTGACCCAGTTCCTGCAAACCAGCGTCTGGATGTTGCCCCCAACCAGGAAGGTGGCGAAAACCAGGAGGATGAGGAGCCAGGAGAACAGGAAAGCCAGGCCCACGCCGCTGAAAGAGGGAGAGGAGACGCCGGCGGCGGCTTTGCAGACCCGAGCGGGCAGAAAGGCTTGTGAGGACGTGCCCGGCCGGCTGCAGCCCTGCGGCTCCCTCCCGCGCCCGGGCACGCCAGCCTGCCTGGGAAGGGCCCGCGGGAGTGGGGTGTGCCGGGCAGCGGGGCCGGGGCGCGGGAGCTGCCGGCTCCCAGGGAGGAGCAGCTTCTCCCAAACCCGCCGGCGCAGGCGGTGGCTTCAAAAGCCTTTCCACTCGGCCGGCTGCGGGTCCCTCCCTTGGCTTTGCCCCTCTATTTTTCGGGGGGGGGGTGGGAGGGGTGAGATGGCAACAGCCCCCTCCAGTACCCAGAAAGTTGCTTACACCAGGAGAAACTTGGCGCCGGCTTCTCCTCGGCACTCGTAGTCGCTTGGGTCCTCCCGCTTGGAGAGCCCGTATGCCCCCAGGGCCATCCCTGTCACGTTGCAGGCCAGGATGAGGAGGATGATGGAGCACAGCACTGTGCCCGCGATCCACCTGGCGGAAAGAGCAGCAGGGCACAGCCTCGAGATATGGGGCTGATGCACCAGCTAGGGCTCGGGGGGGGCTCAGCACCCATCTCTGCTGTACCCCCTGCACCCCTTCATGCTCCCCAGTGTCACCTGTACCACTCGAAGCGCTCCACCTCCCGGAGGTACGGCTGGCTCCTGTCCTCTGCCTTCACCAGGGCTTCGCTGACGGGCCTCGTGTAGTCGGGGAGGGGGAAGGCATCGGCGATGGACTGCACCTTCTCTGTCATGCGGGCCATCTCGTCCCGCAGATCTGCGGGGCCAAGGCCATGCTGGAGCGGTGGATGGTCCCCACGGTCCACCCTATGTCCCCAAACTGGGATTTGCCCCACAGAGGGTGTCCCTGCTCAGCCTGGCCGTCCCACTCACCCTGGATGACTTGCGCCATCCTCTCCACGGCCAGCTCTGGGATGGAGTTGAAGGTGCCATTGCCCTGTGAGGAAAGAGGGGGTGCTGAGCGGCTCGGCCGGGGCTGCCCGTGAGTGCCGGACCCCCCTGCTTCATCCCGACCCCACCAACCTGGCGAATCATCTCCGCAAAGTCACTTCGGGGCAGACCAGCCAGCGCCTTCAAAACCTTCTCCACCGATGGCACCTTGGAGTAGAAGAAGTAACCCATGAGCCTCGGGGCTACCGGAGGGGTGATGGTGGGGGACCAGCACCCCGTCCCACCTTGCCGTAGTCGGCGCCCAGCTCCAGGCTCTGTGCCCTGCCCAGGACGCTGGCGCAGGAGGTGCAGCGCGGGTCGTCCAGCAACGCGACCACGCGCCGACGCCGTTCCCGCAGCGCCGGCTCCAGCTCAGCCCGCGCTGCTGCCAGCGCCCGCACTGTCTTGTCGAGAATCTGTAAATGGTGCAGCGAGGTCTGTAGGTCTTAAAGAGAAAGCCCAGGGCTAGTTCACGCTGCTCCGCTTGGCCGCCCCGGCTCTCCAGCGAGGCTTTGGCACTGGCCCCCAGGGAGAGCCGCGCTCGGCCGTACCTCCAGCCCTGTCCTGCAGGTCTGCCAGTGCTGCGTAGGTCATCGCCTTCAGCTGTGCATGGATGGAGAGCCCCACGCTCCGGCTGAGCCCTGCAAGGCATCGGGCACCCTGTCAGCATTTCATCCCGGTGGGAAGCTCAGGTGGGTGCCCACCAGTGCCCGGTGCGGCACTTACCACCCAGGTCGGAGATTATCTGCTGTCGAGGCACCTCGAACTGGTCTACCACCATCTGCACCCCCTGCCAGAAGAGAGGAGATGATTGGCCGGGGGTAGCAGCCGCCGGGAGGGGAGGAAGCCCCACATTGCCATTCAAAATACACTTTTAATGCGCATTTTAATGCACCACCTCCTCTCGCCTCCCAGACTACTCCATGAAGGAAACGCGGCCACCCCTGGGCTGCACGCCACGCCGGGGGGAAGCTGGTGGAGGACCCACCTGGGGGACGTTGGCGATGTGCTGCCGCAGGGTGCGCAGGGTGGTCGGCACGGCCCCCAGCCCCGGCTCCATCTGCCCCTTCACCCGCTGGCTGGTGACGAAGGCACAGATGACGCTGGTCCTGCCGGGGACGAGCAGGCGGTGATGGGGCAGCCCGGCAGAGCCTCCCGGACACATAGAACACGGTTCCCTGCCCCGGGGTGAGGGGGCCAGTTCACAGGGTGCTTTGGGGGACTCACAGGATGACGAGGGAGGTGAGGGACAGGCAGGCCAGCAGGCAGTGGCGACGGCAGCCCAGCGAGCGCCGGTGGGCACGCAGGCGGCCCCCGCACCGCCGGCGGCTCCGGCAGTAGCAGAAGCACATCCCGGCCACTGGCACAGCCACGGTGAAGAGCAGAGCCACCGCGGCGCAGATGACATAACCCAGCTCATACTGCACCACCTATGTGATGGGAGAGCCCGGTTGGCACCAATGCACCCAGCTTGGGGTTCCGCATGTGCCCAGGTGCCCCATCCCGGGTGGATGCCATCCCCGTGGGATTCCCCACCCCACGTCCTGGCTCACCTGCAATGTCTGCACCGAGCCGGGGTCGTTCAGGGCCGCCCTGAGCAGCTCTGCAAAAGAAACCGCGGTACCGGTAAAAGAGGTCCCACTTGATGCGTGCCCAGCCCTCCCCAGGCAGCGAGGCCGGGATGGAGTCAGCATCCCCCTCCGTGAAGTGGCTCAGACCCCCCGGAGCAGCTCTGGACACAGGGATTGCAGCCGGCTCCAGGTATTGCAAAACCCCGGTGGTCTTGGGACCCGTGGCACTGGGGTCCTGGCTCCCCAGCTTGGGGCTCACCTGTGGGCAGGGGGTTTTGCTGGATGAGGTCCAGGCAGCGCCGGACGAGGCCGTAGAAAGGATCAAGTGAGCTGGGTACCCGGTGCAGCGCCGGCACCCGAATCTCGGCATGCCTGTCGGTGAAGCGGAGGACACCGCCGGGGCTGGCAAGGTGGCACTGCTGGGTGCTGGCGGGACGCAGCAGCACCCAAGCCAGCAGCAACCCAGCTGCCCGCATGGCTTTGGTGGTGGGGAGAGAGCCGAGGGGGCTCTGTCAGCCGGTGAGCGGGCAGAGGGGCATGCCCGGCCCCAGATGGCTCTCTCCGACTCGGCTCGCTGCTCCGGGAAACCTGCCTGACGGGTCGGCTGCCGCGCAGAGCCCAGACGCTGCCGTGGCTTGTTCCCCCGACGGGCTCCCTGGGGCGGCTGGGCTTGGCGGGGCTGCGTGGAGGCGTCTCCCAAATCATCCCAGGCCTGTTTCGCAACCCCTGGCATCCCTGAGTCACCGCTGCGGGATCCCCACAGTCAAGGCCGTTCCCAAAACGGGTGGCAAAGCCCCTCCAGGATTTTGGGGAGAGGGCCAGGTGGCAATGAACCCCCTGTTCTTGGGCTGGAGGGTGCTCGTCCCCACCGCAGCCACCTTGGAAGGAGGGATCTGGGATTTGGACATCACTTGGGGAGTGGAAAAGCCCTTGCAGATGGATCCACGTCCACAGACAGGGTCCATGCAGAGCAGGATCACCCTTTGCAAAAGCATCCTGACACTCAGGGTAGCAATGGGCTGGGAAGAAGGGAAAACAGGGGGGACACATGGAGAGGCACAGCAAGCCCTGGCTAGCAATGTCCGCTTGTCAGCCAGGTGTGAGATAAGTTTTCTGTGCTCAGCCGGTCCCTGCCTCACACCCTGAGGCAGCCGCGGCTCCTTCCCAGAGCAGGATCCTGCTCGCCAGCATGGGCTGAGCACTAATTACAGGGTTGGCTGGAAACGAGGGAGGTTCAACCTGATTTCCCTGGTGCAGAGGGAGCAGCCCCCGTGTGCCCAGACAGCCGCGGGGCACCCTGAGAGGTGGGCCCCCTGCTCAGCCGGGCGAGTCAAGCCGGCCCTTCCCCACCACCAGCTGCTGACGCCTCTGTCCTCCTGGCGTTGATGCTAATCCATGTGGTTTTCCTCCCTCTGGAAAAGGGGCTTTTCTCCCAGCTGGAGATGCTAGCAGCATCTTTCCAGGCTGGGCACAGGGTGCTGCTCCCCACCACCCTCTTGGGAATGAGATGCCACGGACTGGAAAATCCTGCCCTGGCTTGGCTGAGTCCCCATCCTGGGACAAAACTCCCAGGGCCAGGAAAGCGTGGAGGTTGAAAAGCGATTACATGCACAGTACATACATATATATATATATATATGAATAAGTGTCTGCATATGGCAAAGGAGCCCTGGCCACTCACGCTGCTACTGGGGCGGTTATGGTGATGCCGGTGATGATATCCCATCCCCACGACGATATCCCATCCCCACGATGATTTCCCATCCCTACGATGGTTCCCGCTGCCAACAATTTCCCATCCCAACAATGATATTTTTGGGGGGAGGTGATTTTCGTGTCCGAGGGGAAGGGATGGGGCTGGCACCAGTGACCCTGCGATGCCGACACGTGTGTGCTGCCCCGTCTTGCCTCAGAGACTGGGATGGAAGGGTCTGGGGTATTTTTGAGTTGTTTTTGTGCTCCCCCTTTCTGTTCCAAGGGGCAACTGCTGCTCCCAGCTATGGGGAACCGTACCTGTACTGTGTGGCCATGATGGGCAGCCCGTGGGGTGAGCCTTTGTGGGGGTCCGCAGGTGGTACTTGTGGGGGTTGCTCCTAGTGGGATGGGCAATGCTGGTACTGGGAGTACCAGTACGAGCGTAGGGTGGGGATGCTGGTACCAAGGCAGGGATGCTGGTACCAGTGCTGGCACAGGGTGGGGATGCCAGTCCTGGGGCTGTGATGTTGGTGCTGGGGTGAACCAGGGTGCTGGTGCTGGTACTGGGACAGTGATGCTGGTACCAGCACAGTGATGCTGGTACTGGGGCGGTGATGGCGGTACTGGGGCGGCGATGGCCGTACTGGTCGGTGATGGCCGTACTGGGGCGGTGATGGCCGTACTGGGGCGGTACTGGGGCGGTGATGGCCGTACTGGTCGGTGATGGCGGTGCCGGTTCCGGGGCCGTTGTACCCACTTCTAACCGCTAGGGGGCGCAACAGCCTCAGGCGCTGCCGGGCGGTGGGCGTTGCCTCTCATCGGAGGGGGCGTGGTCTGTTCACTGGGGGCGGGGCCTCAGTGCTGTTTCGCCGGCGTGGACGGCGGCCGCGCGGGGTCAAGGTGGCGGAAGCGGAAGTGGCGTTTGACGGGCGGGGGGACCGGCGCCATCGCCATCATGGTGGGCAGAGGGGCCTGCCGCGTACCGGACCGGTGAGTGCGTCTCCCCTGTCTTGTCCTCACGCAGCTCCGCGGCTTTCTCCAGGCCCAGGGGCCTCCCGGGAGCTGCCCCGGCTCTCTGCGGCGGCGTGGGGCCCGGTGCTGCCGGCAGCCGCGGGGCCCGGCCGGGCCCTGACAGCAGCGGCGCTCCGTGGCTCATTACATTGAACGTATGGCAGCCCTCGGGCAGCGGGAAGCCGTAGCTTAAAGCTTGGGGGACTTCGGGGGGGGGGGGTGAGGGTCCCCGGGCCTGGGGGTTTTGAGGGTCCCCGGGCGGGGGGGCGGCGGGGCCGGTGCCCGGTTCAGCCGTTTAACGTCTCCGTGTTGCGGGTTTTAGGTGGACTGACTATCTCCCGCTGGGCAGGAGGATGCCGGGCACCCGCTTCATTGCCTTCAAGGTCCCCCTGAAGCAGGTAAGCACTTGCTGATGCCTTGGGACTGTTTGAGGTGGAAAGGGGCCACGGGAAAGTACCACTTTGTGGTATCAATGAGCGAATTCCTTCCAAAAAACGAGAAGGAGTGTCACTAGATCATTTTGTTGTTTATTTTTGGTAACTGGATCATAACCTGCGGGAAAGAGGAGCACAGCACGGTAGCTGCTGTTTGAGCAGACGGAGTGTGTGACAGGATGGCGGTGGCATTCATGCTGTGGGGGTGACCAGGAATGGCTTCTGGGGGTCTCTGGCAGCTTTCTGGGTGCCAGCAGCACCGCCCAGGCAGCCCAGATACAAGGAGGTCTGTGCAGGTCGGCTCTGTTAGGGCAGGAGGGATGCTGCAGGCAGCCCCTGCTGGCACTGCCAGGTGCCCAGGGGCTGTGCAGCCCAACAAATGCAGTGCCAGAGCTGAGTTTTGGGAGCGGAGGCTGTGAGGGGTCAGTGTGGCAGCACCGCTGCCCACCCGGCTGTGCCTGGAGGTCCCTGCCACTGCGTGCTGGTGTTGTCCCACAAACGGGGTTAGTTTACCCAATGTGCAAACCAATAACACATAGAGTCAAGGTATTTTCAGACTAATTTCATTGATGTGCATGAATGGGTCCCTGTCTCAAGACAGCACACCTTTGTCTTAATCCTCGCATTTATATACTTAATTAATACATATTCATTGTTACTTTCCTTAATGATTGGTTCTTTCTTCTTCGCCCCTCATGTAAATTAGTGCACAGACTCAGTCTTCTTCCTTCATTGTCTTCTTTTGAGTAGGTGGTCAATGAGTCGGTGACCACAATCTCCCCCTGTAGGAATTACCTTTTACCTACTTCCCTAATCTTGGCAGTTCCAAGCAGTTCTTCAAGGTTTATTGATCAGACCACAATCCATTACCTTTTCTGACATAAACATAAAGCCCCATTGTCTAGTAGTTAGTTCCTAAACCCTAAATCATGTCTAGTTATTGTTTCCCTATTTTAAATATTAACTGATGGGGGCTCTACACAGGACTTTAGCAGCTCCCTGGTTATTTCAATCATATTATACATATTAATTGATAACACTGGGGCGAGCTCTGCTCCAGAGTGGTTTGAGTGCAGCAGTTATGCCTAAAACAAACACTGTGGGTCATGTCCGTGGGGGTTGCGGAGGTTGTGATGGGGAGCAGTGCTGTTTGCTCACCTCTGTTAGAGCTGCAAGCCTATTTTATAGCACATTTGTCATGCTGCAGTGTTTTGCCACAGTATGAAACCTTCAGTCAGTCCTGGAAAGCCTCAGGTGAACAGTCCCAAAGCAGTGAGGGCCTGAGCACATCCTGGTTTGGCTCAGTGTAACTTGTGCGTCAGTCTCCATGTGCCTTTGCTCCTTGCCTGCGTCTTTCTCTTTGAAGGGATGATCTTTGGGAGGTTCTGGAGCATGAACCTCTTCCCACCAGTCGCAATGCACCTGCATTTAATGTCTGCTCTTAAACGTTATATCCCCTCAGAGCTTTGATCAGAACCTTCATCCAGAGGAGAGATTTTCCCCTCGTGACCTCATTAAGAAAATCAAAGAGCAGAAGGAAGAGCTGGGCTTGATCATCGACCTGACGTACACAACTCGCTACTACGGGCCAGAGGTCAGTCTTGGTCTTACTGTCAGGGGAGTGAAGCTCTGTGTAAGCCCTGATATTGCTGATAAAGTGGAAGACGTTTCTTGCAAGAAGATAACTTTAAAGAGTGTGATGCCCTTGAATTCTCCGGCAGGGGATCTCTAATTGATAAGAAATCTCTAATTGCTAAGAATACTCGTGCTTTTTCTGGAAATTATTGACTGACTTTCTTGTAGGAGCTCCCAGCCACACTCTGCTACTCAAAGATCTTGACAATGGGACATGAAATACCAAACAGGCACACCATTTTTCAATTCAAATGCGTTGTAAAAAAGTTTTTGAGAGACAACAAAGACAATGGTAAGTGTGGATTTCCCTTACTTTGCTGTTGTTGGGAAGGGCACTGCAGACTTGGAGGCCAGGGATGTTTTAATGAACAGCATGAATTTTTTTTTGCTTCTCTTGGCATGTGAATGTCAGGGCAGTAAGGTTGGTTTGTTATGGTAAAGGAATTCATGCTGGCGCTCTGATAATTTGGCAGTGAGTCGAGTTTTAATTGAGTTTGAGACTCCATATCTAGACTGGCTGTAAATACTGATTGCTTTTTTGGTAGCGGTGTAAGCAGCAAGCTGTTAGTGCTTGGGAAATGTGAGATAGCTTTTTGTGGAGCTTTTAAATACATCCTCCCTGCAGTGAGCTGTGTGACCATGCAGATGAGTCACAGAATTAAATGAGTTAATGAGCTGAATTGGTGGCGCTAATTAGACATAAATATAGTGATGTTGCGTGATCGTTTCTGTTGATTTACACTGGTGTCGCTGTTGGAGGGTGAATGCAAATGGGCTTGTTCTGGTGGGATTTTGGAGAAAAAGCACTTAAATATAACCTGATTGTTGTGCGTTACAGATAAACTCATCGGAGTTCATTGCACGCATGGCTTGAACAGAACTGGCTACCTGGTTTGTAGGTGAGTTGTCCTTAGTCAAACTGAGTTAAGTGGTGGCATTGCCAGCTTCTTGTTGCTCTAGGAGGAAATAGTGTTGCACCAGTAAAACAAGAGTCAAGTGATCTGCGTAGTCCCAGACTTGCAAGGATTTAAAGCTTTTCAGCTTCGGGAAGGTGGTTGTTAGGGGGCACTTTTTATCCCTGATTTCAGCAGACCAAATGCTGATACTTCATTCTGGCATGTAAATAGAAGCTCTAAAAACTTCCCAGTTACTCCTTTTTGAATCATCGCTAACCTGACAATGTTTCCATAGTTAATTGTGTAATTAGAGCTTTCTTGCTGATCTGTTCAGGTACCTGATTGATGTTGAAGGAATGGACCCAAATACTGCAATAGAGTGTACGTATGTGTATGTTCTTGTTCGATGTGAAACGTTTATCATGGACTTGTGGTTTTAGATGGCCAAAAGGTTTGGGCTAGCTCCAGGGAGGTAACTGTGTTTTAGCTCTGTGTGTGTGTGTTTTCCTGTCGTGTAGAATGGGAGCTGGAGGAGGGGAGGTGTTGGGGGTTCTTTGAGGTAATTGGAAAGAAGAAATTAAGTTTATGGCCTGACTGTGGAGCTAACCAGAGTTGAGTGAACATGGTGGGGGACACTGAGCACAGGTTGGATCGAGCTGTGCCGCAGCTCTGCCTGCGTGTCTGCCTTGTGACAGGCTCTCGTGCAAAGAGTGGTATCCTGAGTGGAATCACCCTATGTGACCTGAGTGTTGGAAGTATTGGTTGAAGGGGTTAAAACCCTTCTAAAGGGTTTAAGTGCTCTGCCAGCCCCAAAGATGACTTGTACAGAGCGTCGTCGTAACTCAGACCCGTCTCTCTCCAGTGTTCAACAGAGCTCGAGGGCATCCTATAGAGAGAACCAACTATATCCAAGATCTTCGGAAAAGATCTGTAAAAAAGTAAGTCTTTTTGTGTCCATGAGCGACTGCATATGCCCAGGGAGAGCTGCTGTCAAGCAACAGATGTTAAATGTGACTAGCTCCTAGGAAGGGAGGTAGAACAGGTCAGTGGGTAAGGAGGAAGGTGGGCATTTGGAAGACCTGGGTTTAAAGATCTCCACAGGCCTGCTGCCCTTCCTTTTTTCAGGGAACAGTGATGCAAAGGTGTGGGTTTTTTAAGTGTAGAAGACTGTTGTGATTACTTGGTGAATGGTTTGTGGACACAGTCAAGACATACAGAATTCTTCTTAAGGAACTGCGGACTAAAGAATTTGGGTTCGGGCCCCTTCAAAGAAAAAGCCGGCGCTACACCAAACACTAAAAAGCAGATGGCCAAACATCATCCGCATCAGTCGAACCAATCCCCCTTAGCGGTACCCAGGTAGGTTTTTGCTTCTTGCCTCTGTGCATGCTGTTCAGCTGAACAGATGGAACAAAAAGAGCTGCTTTCTCACTTTTAAGAAACTTAAACTTGGATTTTTACAAGCCGCAACTCTCACAAGAGAGCGCCCATTGCCTTGCTATCTCTGCTGTGGGGGAAAAAAACCTCCCTGAAACTTGTCTAGAGCCTATGTTGAAGTGTTCCTTGTGTCTGCAGCAGCAAAGCTCTTTGCCTCTGAAGAACATACTTGTGCCTGTAGATGCAGAGTAACGTAACTGACAGCGTTGGCACTAGTTCCCAGTGGGGCTGAAAGGTTCTCAAGCTGTCTGAGAGGTTTCGGGGCCAAGAGGACTTTGGGTGCCGAGCGAGGCAGCTCTTCCCTGAGAGTGAAGCGGTAACTCTCTTTCTGTTTCTAGGCTCCTCCCGTCTCAGCAGGGATGGCAGGGGAACAGTGAATGCAGGTAAAGAGCTTCCTCTTGACCTGGGGCGCGCGTCCTGGGTGGGAGATGACCTCTGGCAGCTTCTAGCTGTGGGGGAGCTCCGAAACCGTCTTGGGAGCAGATGTGTGGTAGCCAGTGCCTGCTTCTCATGGAGCAGTGGGTCGTTCAGCCCCACTCTTCAGGGGCGTGCAAAATGTTTCCTGCTGAAAAGTTCCCTTACTGTAAGAAATCAGCATGTAGGAAATAAGCTGCTAGCTGGGTGTTCTTCCTGGGTGTCGCATTGTTCAGGCTGTAGCAGAAGGGCCCGGGTGAATGTGGAGGGACCGAGGGGATTCACAAACCGGCCCTTTCGGGTTCAGCGTACAGAGAGACTGAAGGGGGCCATGACTTCTCCTGGTACCGACTTCTGAATTTTTCTTCCAGAAACTCCAGCAGTGCCAAGAAGAACCGCAGGCGAGGCGCCAAGGCGCAGGCACAACACCAGGAGCTGGCACGCGAGCACGGAGCGACGGAGCAAAGGCAGCCACGCAGTTTGGCAGTGAGGAACTGTTGGGTTTCATTGCCCACTGAGGAGCGGCACAATGGACTGTCCTTTCCCGCCCAGAGCTCCCACCTTTGCCCATCCCAGGAAACGCGAGCAGCCAGGAGACGCAGGCGCCGACATAGGAAACCTGTTGTGACGGCATAGGGAACGTTGTACGCAACAGAAACCTGTCCAGGGCTGCGTCTTCACCCCGGAGGAGCTCTGAGATGTGTCTCACTGCTTGAACGAGCGGCTTTGCCGTAACTTCCACCGGCAGTTGGGAACTGCAAATGCAGATGTTCTTAATCTTAACACAGCTCTTTTTTTTAAAAATTTTTTCCTCCCCACCCTGTCCTGTCCTTGATACTTTTACAAACCTCACAGAAATTTTTTAATCTTATGTCATAGCGGAGTCATAGCTCCGCTCCTTGAGGGATGCGGAGAATAAATGTGGACCCAAACGCAGCTGGAATAATCCTAAAGAAACATCCTCTGGAGCGACCCTTTAACCTTCAACAAAAAGGGCTTTTCCTTGATTTCCTCAATACATAACAAGAAATAAGATTCGGCCTGAAACTAGGTGATTTTTTTTTTGGTTTTTTTTGCTTTTCACCTGCTTTTGCTAAAGTAAATTTCCGCAGTGCATAAACCTCGAGCCCTGGTTGTGGAGCAGTTCTTCCCCGCCCCCCCCCCTCCGGGATGGGCCTGACGAGCCCTGCAGGATGCGCTTCGGCTCTCACCCGGGCGGAGGGTTATTGGGCGGTGGCCTTCAGCCACGCGACCCGTCCGTTTTGGGGTGAGAACGGGTGTTTTCGGGGTGAGAAGAGAGCGGTGCAGCCGGGAAGGGAGCTGCGCCTTTAAGGGTCAGGACTGGCGTCTGACGTCATGACGCCGGGCTTTCCGCTAAGGGAAAGGAAGCGGCACCTCGGTCGGGCGGAAGGGGGGGGTGGGGGTGGCTGCGTCTTGCCCGGATGTCGCGACGCCTTTTGATTGGCTGCTGAAAGCGGGGGGGCGGGGCGGCGCTGTCTGCTTTCGGCAACAACCCGGAAGCGCTGAGGGGAGGCGGCGGGTGACGGCGCCTTCCCGGCGGCAGGTCAGGGCCGGGCCCGGGCACTGGGGTCTGCGGGGGGTCCCTTCCTCGCTTGAGGGGCCAGGGAGTGGAGAGAAGGCTGCTTTGGGGATGGGAGGGGGCCATTTCTGTCCTGGGGGACCGGGTCGTCTCGTATCGGGGTTCCCTTCGTGGAGCTCCAGCCAGGGGGGCTCTGTCTGTGGGTCTTTTTCCCTTTAGGAAGTAGGATCCGTTTTGGGGCTCCCCTTGCTCTGTTGTGGGGAGCTGGAAGCCCATGGGGGCTTTGGTTGGGGGACCTACTTTTTTTAGAGGGGAAGGGCGGGGGGGGGCTGTTCTGGGAGTTACAGACAGTGCTGGAGGGCTCCTCTACTCTGCCTTACAGGGGAGGGGCTGTGGGAGTTCTGGAGAGCTCTGGTTTGGAGGGTGGAGTGGGTCTTCCTCTCTCTTGGTGGGCAATGGTTGGGGGGGGGGGGGCTGGGGTTTGGGAGCTTGCAGCTCCGGGGGGGGGGTTTGGGTGCTGTCTTTATCTTGAGGGCTGCTGTGGGAATTAGAGGGGGAGCCCTGGGTTGGGAGCACCGGGAGTTACAGTGTGTGAGTGGTGTCTGTCTTCTTCTGGGGGAGAAGGACTGTGGAACTTGGCAGGGGGGCTTTGGTTTGGGGAGGTGGCTCAGAGCTCTGGCTTGGGAGAGCAATTGAACCCATCCCGCCCAGTAGAAATATCAGAGAGGAGCAGAAGCTGAAGCCCACTCTGAGCTGTGGTTCTGTCACACCCCATAAGTGAGCGCTTTGACACGGCAGCCTCTGGCAGGACCGAATCTCACAGCCCTTATTTAGGGCAAGAGGCCTGTGGAGGCTCTTCCAGGATATGGGCTGAGAAATGTGGGCTTGCCTGCCTTAAAAAAGGGGCTTCTGCTCGAAGGTAGCCCTAGAAAGGCAACTCCTCTGCCAGTCGGGATCCTCAGGCAGTGCCTAGCTCAGCTTGGGACCTTTCCTCCATTTAGGAAGGAGCCACAGTAAATCATGATGTTGTGTATGTGGCAGTCACATTGCTGGAAGGCTTGCAAGGTGCTCTGGATTCAGTGCTGTGATTTCATAGAGAGTTTAACCCTTATGCTGGTCTGGGAGGGCTTTTCCAAGGGAAAACCGCTTTTGGTGCGGGGGAAAGAGCATTGTGGAGCATTTCTGGGCTCGCTGCCCCTCAAACAGTCTTGACGCTTCCTCTGCTTCGAATTTATTGGCTTGTGCCATGGGGCTGTGGGTGAGAAGGGGTTTGTTGGAGCCAAGTAGGAGTCAGACGCATGGATCAGGTCGAGGTGCATTCCTGGGGTGATGGGCGTGCCTCCTGCAGCATGGGGGAGAGAGGGATTGCAACTGTGCCCGGGCGAGAGCAATTTGGGATTGAGCTTGTTGGGTAAGGACAGATCTGCTGAGCAGCAGCGGCTGGAAGGTTGGCCTTCAGCTCCATCCGCTTCTTACTGCTGTGTAAGCAAAGTGGTGAATGCTGCAGTGTTGAAACCCAGTGTAAAGCTGCTTCTGCTCGAGTCTGAATGAAACACTTTGGCCATTTCAGCCCAGACTAGTGACCAGCACTTGTTCTGTTGTGTGGAGAGACAATTGGGAAGGAAGTGCTGCTTTGGGTAGGATGTGGATGGGTCAAACCCTAGCTTGAAATCGGTTACCAAGGACTGAACTAGAATTTGTGGCTGCCTTTCAGGTAATAAAGCTAAATATCCAAGCACTGTGCCCAAAAAGAGCTGGACTTCTCCCAGATTCCTCCCTCAGGACTGAGCTTGGCCCATGTATTAAACGCTTTTCTGCTGAGGGGAGGTGATTTCTGTCAAGGAAAGACAGTCCTGAGGAAACTGGATGAGTTACCTGGTTTACACTGGTTTTGATGCACTTGACTTTACTCCCACCACAGAGTTCGTCAGCCTTGCGGCAGCTTTGATGTGTGTCATTATGCCTGACCACGCCGACGTCAGCCTCCCACCGGAGGAGCGAGTACGAAGACTGATCCAGGTGGGAAGCGCTGTAGAAGTGAATGAGGACATCCCACCACGACGCTACTACCGCTCCGGAGTGGAAATTCTCCGCATGGCAACCGTTTACTCGGAGGAAGGCAATATCGAGCATGCCTTTATTTTGTACAACAAATACATCACGTAAGAGTAGCATTGCTTCGTTTGCAAGTAACCTGTGTCGATACAAGGGGTTGTGGGTTTGGTATTGCATGTTTTGAGCGTGTCTAAACACTGTGAGGCCTTGCTGAGCTGGAAGAACTGGGTTCTGTCCAGAGCTCTGCTCCTTTTGAATTTCGATTCCCACAGAGGTGAGGATGCAACTGGTTAGACTGACGAGGAGATGTCATAAAGGTGTGAGGTACAAACCCACAAATGCTGCTCACCTCTTTGGAGGAGGGTTGTAGAAATTCCCTTTTAAACCAGGCTGATCTTGTATTCCTCTGTCCCTCTGCTAGTGGAGACTCCTGTCAGCAGCAGGGAGGTTTTGTCTTCCTGCATATCAAAGCTTCCTGGTGTTTTATCACCGCAGAGTGGCTAGATTGGCCTTGATTGTCACTAGGTTGGCCGTGACATCATACAGATCAGCAAGGATCCGTGGTAGAGGATCTCAGTATCGGGTGTCTACCTGGAAAGGATCTAGGCTGGTTGGTGGTTTCTCTAATAAACTGCCTTTGGAGGGGAAGCCTGCTTTACGCTTAAGTTACTACAGCCTCTTACAGCAGGTAGTGAGTTCCTTCTTCAGGTGGAGGGACCGGTTGTAGGTTTAGTTTTACATCTCAGGTAGAATATAATCCCTCCCTGAAACACACACTCATATACCGAAGCCATTCCTTGGAGGGATGTAGGGAAGAGTTCTGGGTCGAAAGAACCTGATCCCAATCAACTAGTGAGTTTCTTGGGTACTGAGTGCCCTTCTAGAAAGCCCCAGATCATATATAAACCCAGCCAACACCCTGTTTGGTGTTTCAGATGCCAGGTCTCCAGCTGTAGGGTCTACATTCTGTGTAGGCAAGTGCTGAGCCACATATTCTCGCTGTCATCTCTGCTGAAACCCCGCTGCTGTGCCTGCTGAGCCAAAGCGTACGCTGTGCTAACGCAGTGATGTGGTGTCAGGTCTGGATTATGTCTGAGCAGCCCAGAGTATGACTGGAGCAAACATGTGCCCTTCTGTGTAGCTGTGCCTGTGGGTGCTTAAAGGGCTGAAAACTGTGATCCTCAGAAGATATCCCAATGGCACGGAGATTCCTGTTCCTGTAGGTTTTTTGACCAAAAGCCTGTCCCTCCTGCTTTCGCCCAGTGCCGCTCTGGTATGGTCTCTGCTGTGTCCATGCTACCTGCTTATCCAGAATGTGGTTGGCATCTCTGTGGGCATTTTCTCTCCCTGCCCCCATGTGCAGGGTTCCTGCCCCTTAAATCCAATGCATTTTTCTCTCATTAGCTTTGCTTCCCGCCTTGCACTTCCTGAGCTTTTATGGGCATTGTAGCGAGTGCCCTGGGAGGCTGCACAGGGAGCTGGGAAGTGTAAAACCCTTGGGAAGATTTCCAGGCTGGTTACATAGCTGGGGCCAAAGGAGAAACTGTTTAACTAAACAAATGAACTAAAAGCACCTTTGCTGTTTCATTATAGCAGTGATAGGTGCTGGCATGTTTTCTCTCCAGCAGCTTTCAAATGCTTGTGGTGTTTACGTTAGCCTGGCTGCTGGGCTACCAGGAACGTGAAAAAACCTTCCCTTGGTGTGATTTCTCCAGTGCTGATGAATATGAGCTGTTGCCCTGGATTGTCCAAAGATACAAATTTAACGTAACGGTCTCATTTCTTTAAATGAAGATCTGAAGCTGTAGCTCAAGTGGTAGGCTTGATGGATGGTTTTCTAGATGCCCTTCCCCAAGGGGTGTGATCCAGAAGGCAAGAGCAGGGCACTGGTAATTGGAGCCTCTCATGGGACTTGCTCTGCTCTCCCCTTTCTAGGAAGGGGACTGGAATTCTTCCCCCAGTGCTTCAGCCCACATCTGCAGTTTGTGCTGTGGCTGTCCTTTCTCAGAGCCCGGGTCCCTGACGGAGTGTATGGCCTAGTGTGGGCGCTTTCTGCATCAGTCTGTGCCTTTGGGAAGGGGAGGACTCCAGCCCTGAGAAGTACATGAGGGGTTTTTAGCATGGTGTGTTTGGTGGGAGTGAGCACATCGTCCTTGGGAGCAAGGTGTGGTCTGTGTAGCTTTAGGAAGCTGGTTTTCTCTTTATTTCCCTATACAGCACTCCCCAAGGCTGACCTCAAGGCCTGAATTACACGATGAGACTTGTGTCTTGGTGCCTGATTTGGACAGCTGTCGGCTTTGAGACAGTGTTGTCTAGTCATGGGCTAATCTCAAGATGGATCTGCACTGGGATTCCCATTGAGGCAGCCATTTTCCTGCTTGGCCTTCAGCCACCTGCTTGATCTTGTGCAGGTTGTTTGGCTGCACAGCAACGATCTTTCCCATGGGGAGACAAAGCTTGTTGCTCAGCCCTCGTTGGGGGGGCAGGAGGGTGGCATGGCTATCTCGAAGAATAACCAGTCTGGGCTTTTAACACATGCGTCTTGTCACCTTGTCAGACATCTACTTGCTTGTCTTCTTGAACAGCTTCTTCTGTGTTGATCTGAGTGGATGTTTTCCTTGAATCGCCATCAGGCACACGTTTGATTTTGCTAGAGCCAAATAAGAAAGAAAAAAAAATAAGATGGGAATTTTCTGTGGTGTTTGGGCTCCTGGTTTGCCTGCGTGGCTGTGAGCTGCTAGGATTGGCTCCAGGGGTTTGCGTGGGGTGTTGCAAGGGACTCAAGAAATGCCGGCTTGGCATGCATGCCGTAGCAGTGCTTAAAAATAGCCTGTGATGTGGCTGCTCGGTGCCAAACAGCTGCTGCTCATAGTGGACTCGGGAGCAGGCGGAGGTTTCAACAAGCCCAAAACTCCTCGCATTTCAGTCTTGCCAAGCCTCAGCTGGGCTCTCGATAGGAAACGTGAACTGTTCCTGCCCTTCCCCTGCCTCCAACCCCAGCCTGCTGCTGCCTGGTTTTGCCCCAAAGTTTTCCTCTGGCTGCCTGAGTCCTCGTCTCATCCTGCTGCCCACTTTTTCGCCCCTTCCTGACTTGTGGAAACCCAGCTGTCTCTGCTGGTTTTTCCATCCTCCCCAGGCCAGCATCTGCTCTTAATCCTTCTTAATTAATCCCTTCCATTTTAATCTGCTAGCTGTTGGCAATGATCACAGCCTTGTTTTGTCTCCTCGACACAGTGACCTACTTCACAACCACCAGCCAGGAGTGGGGACCTTGCTCGGTGTTTCAGATTGAGCGACAGCTTCTCTGTGGCTCTGGGCTGTGACGTGGTTATGCTGATCCTGCGGTCTCTGGCGAGAGCATCCTCACGCTCTCTGTGGCAACCAGGAGCCTTTGTGGGTTGCAAAAAGTCCTTCCTTTTCCCAGAGGACTAAGGTTTTGAAGCAGCTGGGTTTATTTACTGCACACACAGAGGCTTCTCAGCGTGAAGAGTGTTCTCACTCTGTCCCCCCTGAGTTTTTCCCACTTGGCTCTGCTTGGTTGGTTTGTGATGCTCCCTGGGGCATGGTCTGGTCCTCACTACCGTTATTACTTGTGCCTGGGCATGAGGCTTCTATCTAAAGGAGCTGGAGAGCATCCTCCTTCAGATGCTAAAGTGGCGTAGCAAAGAGCCACAAAGGAGGGCAGGGTTTTTTGCGTTATGCCCACAGGCTTTGTGGACACTCGGAGCACGTACAGCTCCACTTGCAGGAGACAAGGACTCAGCTAAGCTCACCGTGAGCTCACTCGGAACACGCAGTCAGCAAGTGTGCCACTGGGGACTTGTTTGCAGAGGTAACTCGGGGATGGCTCAAACCTGGGGAGCCTCATAGAGCTGAGCCAGCATGAATTGCGCCATGTCTGCAGGCTTTTTTCCTTGTTCTAGTGCTTGCAGTACTCTTTCTCTGCATCTTCACCACTGTGTCCTGCAGAGCTCCCTGGAAGGGGGGAACAGTTATCGCGTTTGTAGAGAAGCCAAAGATTAACCTGTTCGTAGTTGTGCTGGGAGCGGGATGATGTTGAGCTCTGTCTTGATTTCCCTCCCAGAAGTCTGCACAGAAATAGCCCTGCTGCCTGAAATATTGCCCTGACCTTCTGGGGTGGTGGGGCCACAGAGCCAAAAGGCTTCTGATGCAGCAGCTGGGGATGTTGCGAACTTACTTTTAGCTTACCTGCAAGTTTTTTCTTTTCAAGGTCTGAATTAATTTCCCGATCTCTTGCACAAACTGTTTGTTCCTCTGTACAGAAGGACAGCGTGAGCACTGAGTCAGCCGAGTCCTTGAACTTGTGTGTAATCCCCTTGGATGCTTGCAGAGGTGTAGGCAGGTGCCCAAGGACCTTCCTGAATCACTGTCAGTGTCCTTGGTGTTTTAGACCGGCTTATTAATGTTTCTGTTCAAAACAAATATATTTATCCCTGAGGATCATCTCCAAAGTCCAGGTGGAAGAAAAATCTCCTGTGTGAGGCGCTCCCCTGGGACTGAGCGAGATCTCCAGTGTCTCATGAAGAGCTCAGAAGGCCATTATATGATGGAGGGTTTCCTGCAGAAAGGCAGATGACTGTCCTGACTGTGGGGAGCACAAGGCCCAGGAGGTGACGGAGCAAGGGGACAGTGCTGGAAGGGAACTATGTGTACCCCCAAAATGTGACTTGCTATCTTGTATTTGTCCCTTTCTGCTGTGATTCAGAAGTGCAGTTTCTCTCCTGTGTTTGCAGGCTCTTCATTGAGAAGCTGCCACAGCACCGTGATTACAAAACTGCTGTCATACCCGAAAAGAGGGAGACGGTGAAAGTAAGTAGTAGCATTTCCAAGTCTTCAGTGGCTGCTGTCAAATGTTTTGGGGTCGTCAACTTTGGGTTTTCATGGCTCTGGGATGAGCGATCCACACAAACACTGAGAAGCCTTAGCTTGACCAGGCAGTCGTGACCCCTTGGGAGTTATGGTTTGGGGGATTCTTACCCCGTTACGCTTGCACTGGGCTGGCTGTGGTTGTCCAATTTACTTTCTGTTGAGCACTGGGGTGTCCTTTCTTTCCTGTTAAACTCCTTGCTTTTTAAAGACCACGTGGCTTTTCTGTGCACGGTGGCTGGATGCTCCATGTGGTGTTCCTCAAGGGATTTGCCAGGGGATCCTTGGAGATTGCTTAGAGCCACAAGAAGCTTCAGCTCCTCTGCTCAAAATTGACCAGAAGAGCAAAGGACAACACTGCCTAAGGTCATGCTCAGTGTTGTCGGCAGTGCTGTCTGTGCCACCCAGCTGCAACATGCCTGTCTGCAGCCTGCCAGCCTGTCTGCACATGGTGGTGGAGCTGCTTGGCCCTTCCTGCCTCATGAACAAGTGGATGGTTTACAATCTCTGGGTGCTACATGTCCATTGATTCTCGCATCTGTTCAGGTCTTGTTTTTCTTGCCTTGGGGCTATTGCATTCTTATGACTGTGTTTCCTCCCTTCAGAAACTGAAAGAAGTAGCCTTCCCCAGAGCTGAAGAGCTCAAGGAGGAGCTATTAAAGAGGTACGCCAAGGACTATGCTAAGTACAAGGAGCAGAAGGTGAGTGAGAGGAGACAGGAGGCCTGTGCTCCCCAGAAGACCCTCAGCCACCAAGGTTTGGAAGAGGGCAGGTCTCCAGGGCTCCCTGGATGCTTTGAAATATGAAGTCTGGGTAGCCCCAGCTTGCAGGGTCCAGCCTCATCGCCTGCAGCACAGGGCTGTCCCAATAATATGTCTGCTGCCGTTATGCAGGTGAATCTGTCAGGCCTCCCTGTATCTCTTCTTTGTGCATCCTGGAGGCAGTCTGAGCTGGGATTGTTGGTTGGTTGGTTTTTTTCTCTTTGTCACAACATGAAGTCTAGGTCTTATGATCCAGAAACTCAGCAGGCAGTTGGTAACAGCATGGGCAAGGATCTGGGGTTTTGTGGGCTAAGCAGAAAACTCTGCAGTCCGTTTTGCTGCAGACAGGTGCAATTTTTGAGATGGGATAGAGGGAAATTAACCTGGAATTATATTTCTGTGGAAGAGGGAGGGTAAGGCAGCAGTTTTACTGCCCTGGTCTAGCTGGCTGTCCTGATGGAAGTGCGGATCTCTGTTTTGCAAGCTGAAGCTTCCTTGCAGGGAGTGCTGTTTGCTGGTTACCTTTTGCAGACCCCTTAGAAGTAGTCTGGGATTGCTGAGGGTCTGCAGTGCATAGGCTTCGTATTCTGCCTTGGGCTAGCATTCCCCTATTTGCTGATGTTGGCGTGTTTCTCCTTGCAGAAGGAGGAGGAAGAGGAATTTGCACGCAACTTGGCTTTGCAGCAACAGCTGGAAGAGGAGAGAAATCGGGTAGCCCTGATGAAGCAGCAGCAGGCAGAGCAAGAGCAGTTTCATGCCTTCGAGGAGATGATTCGACGACAGGAGCTGGAGAAGGAACGTCTAAGGATAGTGCAGGAATTTGGAAAGCCAGAGCCAAGTCCTGAGTCTCTGGATGGACCCCTCATCCCTGGCGTGGAAAAGCCCCCAACTGATTTAATCCCAAAGGTTCCCGTCTCTCCAGTTGACCCCGCAAGTCCATCAGCAGGGACTGTCTCATCCAAACCTCCTGTTGTGGACAGATCTTTGAAACCTAGTGCTTTGGGGAGCACGGAAAACAGTTAGTACATCTCAGTGCACCCTTCTCCCTTGCTGGGGCTGAGCCAAACATGGCCGAGGAGCTGATTTGTCTGGAACGTTCTTGGAAGTATCTGATCATGGCTCCATCCCTTCTGGGGCTTTGGCCTTCCAAGTCACTGAATGTTCTCCCCGTTGTCCAGTAAAGGTTTGCAGGGCTGGGGAGAACTGTCTCCTCTTGGGAATCGGTCCCCCATCATTCTCCAGCCCAGTCTCTGCTGGTCTAGATTCTACAACCTGTTTGGCTTTTTCTAGATCCAAATATGTGTTGGAGATTGGGGTTTAGTTACTGGCTAGGCTGACCGAATTCTCCTATTCTGCCAAATATGGCTCCAAAATACCGATTGGGACATTTCCAAATGACCAGTGACACATTTTACTTTAAATTACATTTTGTAAGTGTTTGTGGTTGCATTTTCGTTAACAAAATCCTAGGTTTTTGACATGCTGCTGAAGGTTTCTTTCTCTCTATGTGTCTCTTTCCCTCTTTTGAAAGAGGTAGTGACTGTGCTTTATGAAGTGTCACAGTGACTTCATATATCTGCAACTGCCATTGTAAGGGTAGACATTAGAGTAGTTAATGTTTCCAGGCTGGATTTTTTCTGTCTAGTCCCTTCAGATACTCACCTGAGGGACCATTTCTCCAGCATCCCTGACTGTCATTGCTGATTGTGCTCCCATTCTCCCCACAGATGCAAGTATGGATGTCCTTCGCCAGGTCATTGTCCCTAGGGAGCTCTGCCAGAAATTCCTCCAGCTGGCTGATGCCAATACAGTCCGGGGTGTGGAGACGTGTGGGATCCTCTGCGGTAAGCTGGTAAGGTGGTAATCCTAATTAAGACCCTAGAAGTGGTGCAGGGGCCTTTTGTCAAGGTGTGCAATAGCCTTGTAAATGGCTAGAGGACCCGACTATTGCTACAGAAGGCTGTTGTGCAGTTTCACTGATGACTAGGCTTTCACGTGAGCATTAGGGATGATCTGCCTCTCCTTTTCCTCCCTTTTATGTTAGGATTTCTGCACAATGAATGAGGTGCCGGCCACCAAGTTCCTGTGGGTATTCAGCTTCCCCTCTCCTATTGAAGGCTGTCTCCTGGGTACCTGCTTCAAGCACTCCCACGTTGCCAGTGATAGGCAGCTCCAGTGACTTGTCCTTTTGGTACCAGCAGGACTGAGGTGTCCCAGCTATGAACTAGGACCCTCACCCAGACAAGGCTGTGCAAACACCAGCTGGAGACAGTCCTCCCCCAAAAGAGTTTCCGTGTACAGGTTTCTATTGGCACCTCCAGCCTGTCCCCTGTGTCACTTGGGGCTGCTTTGCTTGCAGAAGTTTGCTTTGAAATGAAGTTGTTTAATGTAGCAACTTTCTGCAATCCAGCTGCTTCCAGACACTTGGTGATCATTTAATTATGAGGCATCATCTTGTAGTGAGTAGAGAGATTCACTTCCGTGCGCGTCCAGGACTTCTCTGAGCTCTTGCAGGTGCTCTGCATGGCGGAGAAAATGAAACAGAAAGCAGTGGGTCATGCTTAGACTCAGAAAATCCTGCAACCCGTTTGTCAGTAACTTGCAGTTACCATTTCTGTGACCTGTAAATGGACGGTAGATGCATCCGCGGGCTTGTTTCCAGAGCTGCCGTTCCCCTGGCTGGGCCCCTGAGTGATGAATGCAGAAGTACCGCGTTCCCAAAGCTTAGGAAATTACCTTTGCACCAGTGGGCGGCAGCAGTGTTTCCTGCTTCTGGGGTGTCCGGTGGGTAACAGCCTCCCTGTGCTGCCTTGCAGATGAGGAACGAGTTCACGATAACCCACGTCATTGTTCCCAAGCAGTATGGAGGCCCCGATTATTGCAACACGGAGAATGAGGAGGAGCTCTTCGTGATCCAGGATCAGCATGGCCTTGTTACGCTAGGCTGGATCCATGTGAGTCTCTTGTTCCTGTTTCACTTCCCGACTGGCCTTGCGTTCAGCTGGGAGGGAAAGGGGTGCATGGAGCAGGGTGATGGAAGAGAATTTACTGCAGGAGATGCCATGAAGCAGGCAGCATCCTCTGGATTTCGCCCTCTGGTGCAGTCTCAGTCACTACTCACACTGCTGGAGAAATCCAGATCTGTTTGAAGTTTAGGTCCCTTCCTAAATCATCAGGCCTTTTGAAATTGGGATATTGGGCATGAAGCTCATGTTTTATCCAGCTAAAAGCTGACTCCAGAGGCACTGTTGGGGCATCCCAAGTTCCTGCTGTCAGCGCAGGGCCTCTCCTGTGATGCATCCCCGTAGCAGTGCTGCTTTTCACAGACAGCTGTGTGCCGCTCTGCTGCGGGATGTGCCAGTTCCAGATTCCTCCGCTGGCTTCAGCGCTGCCCTGCTGCCTGTCCCCGCGGAGCCTTTGGCAGTCGGATTGGTGCCAAGCAAAATGTTTGGTGCTGCTGAGTAATCTCTCGAAAGCAGCAGCTGCCTCGCAGGCTTTGACAAATAAATGCCTGCTGCGTGTGTCTGATACGTGCGGGGTGTCTGCTTTTGGTGTTAACTCTTCAGTGACGGCCCTGCGACATCCAGGCACCCTCAGGAATCCCTTTGACCTTTCTGCTGGTCTTGGCAACAAAAACTTAACAGCACAAGGGGAAAGACCTTTCAGCACAAGTTAGGCTGTGAAATCTAGCTGTCAGAGTTTGGTAAGGTGGTAGCTGTCTGTGATCGTACAACCCTTGGCCATCCTGGTGGAATGTGATATCTTGAAGTGCCTTGGCATTATGTTACGCGCCTGGTGATGCTGTGCATTAGGCATAGCTGCACTTCAGAAACATGTGAAGTGCTCTGCAGGGAGACATGCATGAAAGCAAGGACAGCGTTGTGCCTTAAAGTTTGACTTTCCGGGGGACGTGGCCAGAAATGTAGAGCTGCTTCTGTACCTATTCCAAATAGAAAAGAGGAGCAGATGTTTTGGGACAATCCAAAGGCATTTTCAGTGTGCAAGCATGTCCTGTGTGCTATCTGAGGAGCTGTGTCTCTTCTCTATTACAACCTTCTCTTGGCAGATGCAGTCCCTTTGGACTAGTTCTCCAACCCTGCTGGAACTTCCTCTCTTTTATGCTGCCCTGTGTTTCAGACTCACCCCACACAGACAGCCTTCCTCTCCAGCGTCGACCTGCACACGCACTGCTCCTACCAGATGATGTTGCCAGAGTCCATTGCTATTGTGTGTTCTCCGAAATACCAGGAGTAAGTATGGATGTGGGGTAGGGAAGGCCTTTCCCTCTGCCTGTGCTGCCCAACCAAAAGGTTGGGCAGGAGGTCTAGCTTCTTCAGAAGGTACTGAAGCTCTGTTTACCACAACCCTTCCCCTGTCAGATTCCTGGTGTGGGAATAAAATGTCAAGTCACACAATGAAAGCTTTACCAAAAGAGGCTGGAAGAGCATGTGTGATTTGACAGCTCTTCTGAGCTGCTTTGGGGTGATTGTGTCTGGGCCGTGGTTGCCCACCCGTGAAAGGAGACCAGTCTGCAGCCATAGGGCTGGGGAGAGGAGTGTCCTGGGCAGAGGAGAGTCCCGCAGCATGCATCTCTGCTCTCGCTCAAGATGAGCAGACTCAGGCATGCTCCTTGAAACACAGAAGGAGGTGTTTCTATTTGCAGAGGCTTGAGCTACACAGAGCTTGTGTTTTTACTCTAGGACAGGGTTTTTCAAGCTGACGGAGCATGGTCTGGAGGAGATCTCTTCCTGCCGGCAGAAAGGATTCCACCCGCACTCGAAAGACCCCCCTCTCTTCACTGTAAGTCACGCCACGAGGCAGTGGGGGCTGTAGGACCGCAAGTCATATTGGACAATTCACTTGAATTTATATCTGTGGTGAGGTACTAGGCTGTGACCCAGGACAGGAGGGTCAGCCTGGCAGGGGCTTGTCTCTTCCTAGCATTGAGGTGCAAAAGCTTTCTAACTTGTTAGCATGTGTTGGAGGTGCGATGCAGAGCACTTCTCTGCAGAAACAGGTCAAGGCAGCGGCAAAGGCATGTATTTGAGAGAGAGAGAGATTTGTATTTGTGTCCTGCTATGGTCTCTGTGTGGCACTGGGCAGGGCACTAGTTCCTGGTCTGAGAGGGCTGTTCTGTGAAGGATGCTGGGTACAGGTTGTGTCAGGAGGTAGAGGAGACTCATCTGAGCTCTGGGAACATCTGAATAACCCCCTGTCCCCTCTTTCTCTTCCCCTCTCTTCCAGACCTGCAATCATGTGTCAGTAGTTGAGAGAGACGTGGTCCTGATGGATCTCCGATAGGCCTCTTGCCTTAACCACTTACAGAAAACCAACTACCTTCCTTCTAGGCCTAGAGAATTTTTGTTTTTCCTCCTGTAGCAGATGATTTCTACCGTGTAGTGACCCTTCCCCTTTGTCCCCCAATAATCACGGTGAAATCAGTACCCTGACCTCAGTGGGAGCACGTGAAACCTCAGTGCCTGGCGTCAGGCTAGTGAAGTGGTGCTGAGGTTCAGGGTGTGGGGAAAAGCTAACTGGAAATTCAAAGACAGAAGCTAACACTGAAGCAATTGTTTAATACTCTAATCTATGGCTTGAACAGCTGCTTGCGGTGGTTCCCCATGATTTGCTGCAACCATGAGGTGCAGAAACCTCTTCAAGTGCTTTCCAAAGCGGGGCTTTCCCGAATTAACCCATGCTTTGTTTTGCCTCTCTCTCTGGGTTGCTGTGATCTCAGTGCAGCTGGCTGGAGTAGACAAGTCTTTGCTATAGTTTAAGATTAAACCTTCCTAAGCCCTCTCACTCCACGCAAGAGCTTATTGCCGCTGAGTTGGAGTGAGTTCTGCTTGCTGTTACTCAGGTCTTTGCCTGGTGAGGTAAGAAGGGGCCCCACCTCCTTTGGGGACCCCCATTTCCACGTTTCAGGGGAGAAGGTGCCTGGATGCGGCACTGCTTCGCACAAGCTGCTTCATTCCAGCAGACGTGAGGGATGTCTTGTTACTTTATTCCTTTTCCTGGATGGGAGATTTGCTCCGGCACTTGGGCTGCCCAGTGAGAGCTTGGGTTTGACTTGCTGCTGTTGTTACCGTGGAGGAGGCTCTCAGTCTCTTGGCTGCAGTGCTGTCGTGTGAAGGCTCTGTAAGGCCATCGCCTCTCTGAGACAGGACTCCAGCAGGTTTTGCCACTTCAGTCCTCAAAGATCACAGCGCCCGATTGCCTCTGAACTTCTCAAAACAGTATGAAGTCTGTCCTTGCCAAAAACAAGCACTCTGTGATGTCGCCATTATGCGGTACACCAGCCAGGGACCTCTTCCGAATTACTTTCCTCGGACGCTGAGCAGCGATTTTCCTTCCCTGCCCGATCCGTGCTGAGCCTTCACCCTCACTTCTGCTGGCGTTGAAAGCAAAGAAGCAGTATTGAAAGGTGGAAGGCATCTGGCCTCAAAGGGCTGAGCGTGATCCACAATATCTCCACATCCTCTGGCAGGATGCTCTAATGATCAGCACATGGCTGTGCGGGGAGGGGAAGAAGGCTGGAGTTGCCTTCCCACCTGGCATGCATACATACATGTTCTATATGTCAAGTCCTTGTACTTCCACATACAAAATTCTTTGGTGTACAGTTTAACACAGATGGATTGTATTATCTTGGCTGGGTTTCTTTTGCCACTTATTTTCTTTGAGCTAATTCAGTGGGTTGGAGGGGTCTGGTGTGGCTGAGAGTGGGGAGGGAATCGATTTATTTAGGGGTTGTGTTTATTTGCAACAGCCACCTCCTTGACTCCTGCGTGACAAACTACTGCTGCCATCATTTTTGCAGTTGGTTTTGAAAACAGGCTACCCCCGGGAGTGGGAGGGAAGCAAGGGGACTTCAGGGCATCTGTGGGAACTAACTTTCAGACCTCATTTATTTAAACCATGCTCAGGGGTGGGTTTTGCAGCCTCGGTGTAGGGATGTTCATCCCGCAGCTCTATCTGCTCTTCACTCTGCTGGCTCCCCTAAAGCATCACAGGGACACAAGGTGTAAAAGCCTGTCTTGCAAAGCAGCGATTCCTTCAAATTTGTGGTGAATATCACAACGAATTTGTCTCAACTCCCTGTCCCTGAAGGTCTCGGGTCTGAGCTGACCCCAGCATTGAGCAGAGAGCAGCAGCCGGGGAGAGGAGGTAGTGGCAAATCACTTCTTTGTTTGTAAGTCGTCCCAGTGACCGATAAACCCTCATGGAGAATTTTTCAAATACCTCGCAGTGCGGCCATACGCAAAGGCTGCGTTTTTTACGTCAGCGGCCAGCTGCTGCCTCGCGCCCAGCCCTGCTCTCCAAGCTGGCGGCTTTTTAATCACATTTTTTCACTTAAAGTCACTGAGTCATCAGTTTGTGCGTTAGGATGAATGCTGATACCCTGGCACTACTGCCTGTGTCCCACTAACCCACCCTGTCTGTCCAGCTGCACCAGATGTGACTGTTGTACCTTAAAAATCATTCAAAACGGGGAGTTGAATCTGGTAGGAGCTAAGCTATCCAGAAACCACGCTTTGCAGGAATGATTTATTTTCCGCAACAACGTGGGTTGCATGTTTTGGGGGGTTTCCTGCAGGCAAGGAGTGATGCTTATCTCTGCCTTGGAGATGGGAACAGACCCAAATCCCTGCCTGAGCTCTCATCGCCTGTTTGTCCATCCTCAGCAGCAGCCCAAGAGGTTTAAAGCGCGAACATTACCCTTATAGGGAGGTGCCGAGGGCTGGCCTGGGCACCGGGAGTTTTGAAATCCCACGGCAAACTAGGGATTACCCCCTTCCTCGTCCCGTGTTCATCCCAGCCTGGGCCAGCCTCGCCTATGCCGTGGGATGCTTGGCGTTCCTGTGAGCATCCCAGGGCCGCCGGCCACCCTCCCCATGGCCGCCAAGTGCCGGCAGAGCCGGCAGCTGGATTGGCTGTGGTGGCCGAACCTTTCCTTTTTAGGCTGCGTGCCTGCTCCAGCTCGGGGCTTTGCCGCAGCGGTCCGAGCTTCAAACTGGCTGTGCCGAGGCATCCTGTCCTGGCTGGCTGTGGTGCTGTGGGTCGGGGTGGTTTTGGGGAATCCTGCTGGGGTGGGGAGCTTGGAGCTGCCCGTTCCCAGGCAAATGCCAGGTGTGGAACAGCAAAACAGAGCGGGGTCTCGGGTCGATACCCGGCCGTTTGCACCAGCCCAGGGTTTGGGGGTGTCTCCGTGGCTTTGGGCCCCACCGTGGGTGGGACGGGGTCCTGACACAGGTTCCGTGCAGCCCCCCAGCACAGCCATGCTCCCTCTGTGTGGGACTTTCCCAGTGCTGGCATGGGCCACTCCCTCAATCCAACCCCCTGTTTCCCCCCCCGCCCCACTCTGTGCTGGGTTTGGGGTTAATTTTTTTTTTTTTTTTTTTTTTTTTTTTTTTTTTTTTTTTTTTCCCCCCAGCATGTCATATATGGCAACCTTTTGCCTCGGTGACCTCATGTTTGGCAGTGAACCAAGGGAACCGGGTTGGGATGTGAGGCAGCGGCAGGTCCCTGGGGCTCAGGGTGTGCAGTGGGGACGCTGACAAGTGTACGGCCAGGGGATCCAGGGGACAAATCCAGTCCCCGAGTGCTGAGGTTTCCCTGGAGGAAGTGGGATAACTGGGGCAGAGCTGCTGCCTGGGGATGTTGGAGGCACAAGCGGGCTGGCCATGCCAGGGAGACACCGTGTCCCTGTCCTGCCCTGTGGGGTGACAGCCCGGAGTCCGCTCCCCCTCTCCGGGGCCGGGGGGGGACATCAGGACTCTCGGGTCCCTTCTGGTGGTGGTGGGACCCTGCAGCTCTTGGTCCTTGTTGCTGCACCGGTGCCTTGATGTCCCTGCCCTGAGCACAGCTCAGGACCCTGCAAAGCAAAGCAGGAGGCAGCCCAGGCACCCCGTGCCTCAGTTTCCCCACCTGCAACCTGAGTCCCCCCAGATAGCTCTGGGGCATCTCTCCTGCCTCCCCCCTGCCCCAGCTGCTTGGGGAGAGTCCCCGGTGCGGGACTGTTGTCCTTAAAAAGACAGCTGGAAGTTTGGCAGCCGCTGGTTGGCTTCTGCGAGGGCCATCGGCCGCTGCGGCTCCGCTCACCGCATGCTAAGGCTGCATCCGCAGGGGTGGCTCTGGCCCCCTCCCTGTGCTGCATTTGGGCAGGCGGGGCAGAGAACAGCACCCACATTGCACCTTGGGGTGTCTGGGCTCATCCTGTCTCCAAAATCCTCCTAGTGAGAGGGTGAGAGCTGCGTGCACCCCGGGACACAGAGCGGAGCTTCGGACCTGCCAGTCCCAGCCCTGGGCAAGCCAAGGATTTGGGGAATGAGGGGCTTTGGGGCACCGAAAGCCCAAAAATGGGGGCGGAAATTAAAAACCCCGGGGTGAGACAGCCCAAAGGTGCCAGATGCCGGTGAGACACAGGGGAACTCAGGCCGGGAGGAAGCAATGCACCAACCCAGTGCATTTCCAGTGTCTCGGCAATGCCAAATTCCCATCCCGGCTCTGGGATGTCCCCCATGGCAGAGCCCTGACACCCACCTCCACCCGGGTGGGGTTTCTCCACACTTTCCCCAGGAATCAGGGATGCTTCCACCTCCTTTTTGCCGAGACCGTCACTTATAAGGACTTGTGTCTCACTTGTTTATCAGAGCGGAGCATAAAAGGAACAGACTCACAAATGGGATGTTGCCTCCCAAGCATCCCTGCATACATTTTTCTTACAATAATTAACCGTGCTGGGTCCTACCATCAGCCCGAGGTCAATTTAATGAAACAAAACACCTTATATGGCCATATGGCTAACGCACCATCACTTAGCCTATTTAGGGTCTTTGTTTAGAGAGGATCCGCCTCTGAGGTTTCACGGGCTCGCTGGTATTTATACCAAAGACACATCAGGACTCGGTCCCAGAGGAAAGGAGCCCTTGCCTCCACGGTGAGTACTGCCCAGCCCTGGTTTCCCTTTTCCTTGGAGGAGAGTGGGAAGGAAAAACACCCCAGGGGGGCTTTGGGGTGCCTTGGCATTTATGGGGTGACCCCAACTCGGTTTGCACAGCACGGGCGGGGGATGCCAACCCCGGCACGACCCTGCAGCCAGGGGCTTCTGTGGAGGCAATGAGAGCTGGTCTGCAGCCAAAGCGGGTCGTGCTCTTCCAGAAATCCTTGCGATTTTGTTTTTTTTTTCTTTTTGGGCTCCTGTGAGGTTTTTGCCTGCTTCCCTCTGGATTTGGGAGCGCATCCGCCAGCAGAGGTGGGGGGTACCCCCTGGGAAGGGCTATTTTTTTCCCATTTTTGGGAAAGGATGCGAGGGCAGAGCAGCAAGGGGCTGCCGAGACAGGACTGGATGAGAGGGCATTTCCTGCCTTCCCCCTGCCCGCTCGGCGGGCGCCGGCCAGGGACGGCAAAGCCGGAGCACCCCGAGGAGCGCTGCTGCCGGTCAAGCACGGGCGGGAAGCTTTGGCACCCATTTGGGGCACCGGCTGGCGAAGGATGGAGAAGCAGCATCAGCGTGGAGCAGCACCCGTGGGGGACGAGCATCAGCCCGCTGCCAGCATCGCTTGCACCAGGGTCGGACCGCAGAGGATTTTGCGGGGCTGTGCATCCCCAAGGACTCTAACCTTTCGAACACCCAAAGCCGGACGCGGTGGTGCGGCGTAACCCTCTCCCCCACCCTTTAACGCTGTGTTCCCCCTTCGCCCCAGCTTTTCTCCCAGGTCCCCCTGAACGCCAACCGCTCCCGGCCCCACCATGTGCGAGGAGGAGACCACTGCCCTGGTCTGCGACAACGGCTCCGGCCTCTGCAAAGCCGGTTTTGCCGGTGACGATGCTCCCCGTGCCGTCTTCCCCTCCATCGTGGGGCGGCCCCGGCACCAGGTGGGTACCCAAGGCGGGGGGGGAGGGGCAGCCCCCAACCACCCCCTGCCTTGCCTTAATCACTGAAATGAGGCTAACGAGGCCATCTCTCTCACCGGCGTTAGGGTGTCATGGTAGGCATGGGGCAGAAAGACAGCTACGTGGGCGACGAGGCGCAGAGCAAGAGGGGTATCCTCACGCTCAAGTACCCCATCGAGCACGGCATCATCACCAACTGGGATGACATGGAGAAGGTGAGACGCCCGCTGGGATGGGGAGTGGGTGCTGGCCCCGGCTTCGGTTTGGGGTAAGACCCCCATTCTCCTTTGCCCGCCCCAGATCTGGCACCACTCCTTCTACAACGAGCTGCGCGTGGCCCCCGAGGAGCACCCGACCCTGCTCACCGAGGCACCCCTCAACCCCAAGGCCAACCGGGAGAAGATGACGCAGGTGAGGTGCTGTGGGGCCCCCGGGGATGGGGACGGACCCTCCAAAACCGCAGGAAGGGCTGGGGGATTTGGGGGTTTAGCGAGACAGGATGAGCAGGCGGTGGGATGAAGCTTGTTGCTTTAATAACAGCAGAGCTCTTGGTAGCATACTCATGCGCTTGTGTGGACCCACAAGTTTCTCTGCAGTGCGTGGACCTGTGAGGTTTGCCACGCAATGCGCTCACCCACGTTTTTTCCATGCAACGCACTGACCCACATGTTTTTCAGTGCAACGCAGCGATCCATGTGTTGTTCTGTGCAATGCATTGACCCATGTGTCTGTGCAATGCAATGATCCACCTATTTTTCTGTGCAATGCAATGATCCATCTATTCTTCCATGCAACGCAATGATCTGTGTGTTTTTCCATGCAATGCACTGACCCAGTCTCTCCAGGAAGGCATGGCCCCCGTGGGTCGGGGTAGGATACCACTGGGGACCCCCATGCTCCCCTCTAACCCGCTGCCCCTCTCACCCTCCCTCCCAGATCATGTTTGAAACCTTTAACGTCCCCGCCATGTACGTCGCCATCCAAGCTGTCCTCTCCCTCTACGCCTCCGGCCGCACAACCGGTGAGTAGGACGCATGGGACCATCCGCGATGGGGAAAGGACCAAGCTGGCTTCGAGCCCCCTCCCTCACCTTCCCCCCCGCTTCCCAGGTATCGTCCTCGACTCCGGGGATGGCGTCACCCACAACGTGCCCATCTACGAGGGCTACGCTCTGCCCCACGCCATCATGCGTCTTGACTTGGCCGGCCGTGACCTCACTGACTACCTCATGAAGATCCTCACTGAGAGGGGCTACTCCTTCGTCACCACTGGTACGGGGCCGGGGAGGGGCGTACAGGGTGACGGGGGACCCCGTGGTGCTGCCATGGCAGCGGGTTGAGCCTGTTTGCCGTTGCCTCCCGCAGCCGAGCGGGAAATTGTGCGCGACATCAAGGAGAAGCTCTGCTATGTGGCCCTCGACTTTGAGAACGAGATGGCCACGGCTGCCTCCTCCTCCTCGCTGGAGAAGAGCTACGAGCTCCCCGATGGGCAGGTCATCACCATCGGGAACGAGCGTTTCCGCTGCCCTGAGACCCTCTTCCAACCCTCCTTCATCGGTAAGCCCACCCCGAATGGTCCTGGCTGTTCCCTAGGTGGTTGCCACCCATCCCCACCACTCCACCAGTGGGCGACCAGCTCCCATGGGTGCCCTGCAGAGGCGTTTTGGGGCTCCCCCGGGTGCTTTGCACCCCAAAGGGGGGGGACAAACCCATGGGTGACCCCATGGCTCTTTTGGGGAGCCCTGAGGAGGCATGGGTGGGGGTCAGGGTGCTGACAGCCCTCTTCCGTCCCAGGCATGGAGTCAGCTGGCATCCATGAGACAACCTACAACTCCATCATGAAGTGCGACATCGACATCCGCAAGGACCTCTACGCCAACAATGTGTTGTCCGGCGGCACCACCATGTACCCCGGCATCGCCGACCGCATGCAGAAGGAAATCACGGCGCTGGCTCCCAGCACCATGAAGATCAAAGTAGGTGGGGGGAGGTGGGCAAACCATGGCCACCGACACCCCAAATCCTCTCCTGGTGCAGGTTTGGGGGAGGTGGATCAAGGGGTGCATCCTAACGGCTCGTGTCTCGGCAGATCATCGCCCCACCGGAGCGGAAGTACTCGGTGTGGATCGGCGGCTCCATCCTGGCGTCCCTCTCCACCTTCCAGCAGATGTGGATCAGCAAACCCGAGTACGACGAGGCCGGACCCTCCATCGTCCACCGAAAATGCTTTTAAGCCCCCTCCCCACCCTGCGGCGGCGCCCCCCACCCGGGCCGGGGCGCCCCGCTCCTCCTCGCTCCCCGCTGCTCCTCCCCACTGCCCACTGTGCATTAAAGCCTTTTCTCCAGGCTCTGCCCCTTTTCTGGGAGATTTTGGGGTGTTGGGGGGTGGGAGGGACTGGGGGGGGTGAGCTGAGGGTAATGGGCGAGGGGTGGGGGAGCCCTGACCTCATGTTGGTGCCTCTGATCCCATGTTGATGCCCCGACCCCACATCAATGCCCTTGACCCCACGTTGGTGCCCCCAGTGTCACATGGACACCCTCAAACCCATCCCCTGTCCCCGTGCTGATGCCTCCAACCCTGTGGTGACACCCTCGACCTCCTGGTGGTGTCCTCAACCCCCTGTTGATGTCCCCAACCCCACATTGATGCCCTTGACCTCACATTGGTGCCCTTGACCCTCTCTTGGGGCCTCCCCCCCCCAAGTCAATGCCCTTGACCCCTATGTGGGTGCCCCCCCAAGCCCATGTTGGTGCCTTTGACCCCACACAGGTGCCCCCGCCCCCCTGTCCGCAATGTCACACTGATGCCCTTGACCCCATGTCAATGCCCTTGACCTCACGTTGGTGTGTGTGTCCCCCCCCCCCAAACTGGTAACCCCAACCCCACATTGGTGCCCCGCCCTGTCCCCCCTCCAGCGCTGTCGGGACATGCCGTGGGCGGAGTCATATTTGCATAAATTACCATACCGCCCCCCTCACCCACCCCCAGCGCCGCGCGCGCTTCCGCGGCTGTTCCCGCCCCCCCCGCGCCCGTCCCCCGCGCGTTGACGTCACGGGGAGGCAGCGCGCGCCGCTCATTACCATGCCATTAGCGTATGACGCGGGAAGGCGGAAGCGGTGGCGGGATGGGGCGGTGCGGGGCCGCCCTGTGCCTGGCCCTGGAGGGGAACATCGGTACTGGGCGGGGGGGGGACACACGGGATAACGGGGGT